>NW_014040338.1:110210-111548 GCF_001186125.1 Sphaeroforma arctica JP610 | reverse complement strand
TGTTCTTATGCATGTAGTGTGTGTGTGCGTATGTGTGTTTGTGTATGTGTGTGTGTGCACAATCATGCAATACCTAATGTGAAACAGTTCAGATCCACATTCACATCTCGTATTGCTCACACTCTAACAAATGTACACGATTCTTACAAAGTTGTATATCACATACACACCAAACTACATACCGCATACTCTTTCTTCAACTCTGCTGCTTTTGTTTTATCCGCCTCACTGGGACCACTGGCAGTATTCGTTGCGCGTGTGTTGTGTGTTACGTATCTTCGTACGCTCGCAGATGACGTTATACATGGTGGCCTTGCCATGCCAACGTACGTGTTCGCTACACAGACCGACCGGCTCAATTGTCTATATAGCAATGTAAGCATTCTGCTTTATTCTGCTTTAGATGTTTAATTGTATTTGTTTATGTGCTATGAGCGATTAGGAGAGTGGCTACGCATACCTTAGGATCATCGTTCACTATTGGTGCATGTGAACACACTCGAGCACATATACAAGAATTGTATTAATGGACAACCAAATCTCAAGGTGTTTATATAGTGAGTACTCTAGAGAGAGAAGGCAGCTATATTGTCTACATATTACTGTGGACAGAGGGGATTGACATATCACAAGCTGGTGTGGATCTGATGACAGGGATGACACCTGTTTACAACACGTTTTAGGGTTGTAGGGTTCTAGATAGACAACGCTATTTTTTTTGTCGTAAACTAATTAGTAGAAATCGGTTTGTTGTATTACTATACGTATTTAAAATTTTAATTTATTTGCGACAATTTGATACTTACCAACACCTTTTTGTTCTGCCTAAAAAGTGATGACCGTATCTGTACGCTGCATCCTCTACGCAGACGTTCGCGTGGCCCTTATCTGATCGACGATTATTATTATCTCATCGAATTAACGATTTGATGCGCCCCAGGTCTCTCTGAGCTTCAGAGTTTTCTGAGGGTATCAAGGTAAACTCTATATTGTTCGAATATATAGGCAACAAGTTCAGTTATAAATACACATGTCTTATTCGGTTGTGAAGAAAATTATTACTATTCAGAATACCACATACCATCATCATGACAGTAGACACTGCTTACACTGGCGAACTTCCAGGCCTCACCCTCCTAGCCAGGGGAAAAGTGAGGGACATATATGATGTGGATGATAACTCTCTGTTGTTCGTTGCATCCGATCGCCTGTCAGCCTTTGATGTGGTAAGTGGTGATGTTTATATATATATATATATATATATATATATATATATATATATATATATATATATATATATATATATATATTATATATTATTAGTTATTATTATTATTA
>NW_014040338.1:105636-108136 GCF_001186125.1 Sphaeroforma arctica JP610 | reverse complement strand
GTACTAACTTGCCAGCCACACCACACCCACTCCACGCACAGATACAAAAGTACGCCAGCCAGCTCGCAGGCCGTTCCATGCTTGTGAAGAAGCTCAAGATGCTTCCGGTGGAGGCTATTGTGCGAGGTTACATCACTGGCAGTGGGTGGAAAGAGTACCAGCGCAAGGGTACCGTGTGCGATCTGGAGTTGCCTAAGGGTCTTGAGAATTGCTCGAAGCTGGAGAAGCCTCTGTTCACTCCCAGCACCAAAGCGGAGGATGGTCTACATGGTATGTGGTGATGTGATGGGTATGGTGTTGTATCGTATCAACGTATCAGTTATTGGTCATGGGAGTTCGGTGCTCACCCTCATCACGTGAGACGTCGTCGGTCTTCGGACCGTTCACAGCGCTTGAAGTATAACACATGGCGTTGAGTGTCGGTGTGGGACGGTGGTGTGTATAGCCCCTTTTATGTATGAATGACCAGTCACGTTTGGTACGTTTGGTGTATGCGTTAGTGCGCTGCGTTTTTTGTGTGCAGGATATCATGTGCTCATCTCCGCGGTGCTTCTAACGTACCAGCGAATGTAGTCAACCGACTCAGCTCTCTAGAATGCGCACTAGAAGTTACGAAAGGCCAAGATGAACCGCTTGTAGGATGTGTTTGTCAATGGGAAAGCATGTAGATAGTTATGTTATGTTTATCTGTATATGCAGTATACTTGTGTATGTAGGTAACAAGCGAGTGTTGGATGAACCGCTTGTAGGATAGTGTTTGTCAGTGCAAATACATGTATATAGTTATGTGTAGCTGTATTGTATATGTAGTATGCATGTGTATGTAACAAGCCAGTGTTGCGTAGGTGTGTGAATATCCTCATATTCAAATGGCATAGTCCGACATAGCCATAGCACAGTGTATCTCAAGACGAATCATCATGCGCATTCCCCATGGGGAAAGTAATGGAATATCTAGTAAAGTCGAGGAAGCTTGTCTATATATATGTGTGCGTGTGTGTGTGTGTGTATGTATGTATGTGTATAATATATATATGTATATGTACAACATATATGTATATATATATGATGTTGTGCGATGTCTAACATTTAAGACACCCCCGACGCCGCCCATACAACCAGACGAGAATATTCACCCCGACAAATCGGCCCAAATACTTGGAGCGGAGCTGAATCAAAAAGTGGCCGAAACTGCGATCCAAATATATGAGACGGCGAGAGCCTTCGCAGCGGAGCGCGGTATCATCATCGCCGATACAAAATTCGAGTTTGGACTCGACAACGACGGCAATTTAGGTGTGTGCTTTTTGAGCTTCATGTGCTTTGTCCATATCTCGATTGGGTTGATCAACTATATTGGGCCAGCCAAATGGGAAGGGTCTGTGTAGTATCTAGGAGACTAGCACTCAACTGAGGTACGCTTCCTGTCCGAGGGGTGTTCACTGTTGAATTTTCGGCGAGCGAGTGTCTTCTCGCGGGGGCCGTTATGCGTGCTTAATGATGGGCTTATATAATAGCGTATTTAGATAAAGAATATATGTAGGAGTAGCCAATAACGTATGGTCTCTGCGTCAGAATCATTGACTGTTGAAGTAGGTGATACAATACGATACGT
The DNA here is from genome assembly GCF_001186125.1 of Sphaeroforma arctica JP610. Classification (NCBI taxonomy): domain Eukaryota; class Ichthyosporea; order Ichthyophonida; genus Sphaeroforma; species Sphaeroforma arctica. Next base: position 106,521 of record NW_014040338.1, on the reverse strand, counting down.
GTGTGCCATCTACACTAGATTCCACTTGACCGAATTTGTCACTTTATTTCAATGGAAACTCGCACATACGATGGAAATTGTACCCTTTTTCTGATTCATCGCAGTAGATAGGTATTGGCTGTGCTTCTAAACCAATAGTTCTGATTTATGTGCACACATGTGACTCTGTACCTTCGCAATAGAAGTCGGATGTCTTCTTACGATTGAGCTATAGTTTCTTAAGTTGTTTTCTTCCTTGCTTTCGCAGTGCTTGCAGATGAGGTTCTCGCAATATGAGTCGGAGATATCCCTTCGGTTGTATCTTAAGTCATTTTCTTCATTCCTTTTGCAGATGAGGCTCTCGCAATAGAAGTCAGAAATATCTTTCGCTTGAACTGTAGTTTCTAAAGTTATCTTCTCCATTCCTTTTGCAGTGCTTGCAGATGAGGTTCTGACGCCCGATAGCAGTCGTTTCTGGCCTGCCGATGAGTATACACCGGGAAAGGAGCAAAACAGCTTTGACAAGCAGGTATAGTAGTATTCCCAACGCTTGTTGTGTTATGTAGTTTATATTATTGTTTGAATGCCTTGTCCATGTAAGCTGACGACAAAAATACAAGGATGGTCTACATTGTACATGGCCGATCTAGACAGCCAACTCAAATAATCTTTATCTCTCTCTCACTCTCTCTCGCATAGTTCATCCGTAATTACCTGGAAAGTATCAACTACGACAAAACAACACCCGTCACCATACCCGACAATGTGATCACTCGGTCGCAACAGAAGTACCTGGAGGCTTTCGAGATTATCACCGGCAAAAAACTTAGTACATAATAAAACTCAAATATAGTATCACTGAATAAAAGTGTCAGCAAGCTGATAACTTGAACGGACATTGTCCAA
>NW_014040338.1:99670-105063 GCF_001186125.1 Sphaeroforma arctica JP610 | reverse complement strand
TATATATATTTGCTAGAAATGTCCTGCAGTCTGATGTATGAATCTTGAGCGCAATTCTTTAATTCTCGCTGCACATTGTAGTAGATGATGCTTTCATATTTGATAGCACAGAGTTTAATGAAGGAGTCCCATCGAGTCTGGGTATCGACTTTGGACAAGACTCAAGTGTGGTGTTCTCGATTAAGTTTAGTCATCAATGCGTTGGTTGTTGTGTAGATGGAGGGCGTTATTTGAACACCATTTGCCCATAGTAGGTTTGGGGATCGATGAACCAGGTGAGCTTTGTTCCCGTTCATGCCACTGGAATAAATGAACATTTTTTGCTGCGATCTTTAGAAATACAAAGAAAAGCCGCTTGTGGGTTTGGGTTTACGACAATGCCATATTAAGAGATATGAATGGGCTGCGCTATAAATTCTGCCTACATGATCCGGACTTGTCTGATTGCGTTGACGTATGTAAAAAAAACACTGCTTATTGCAGTACTGTCGTTTTCCGACCCCTAGAAGACAATGACAGTTTTACAGTTTTAGCATTTCCTTCTGCAAACTTTGGTTCGATATAATAGAACCTACGTGATTCGGATGGGCTGCTTCTATTCTGTAACGGTGAATGACTTCTCAACTATTTCTACCAGGCTCCTGCTAGACTAAAAGCCATACACCAAAAGCATATAGGTGTCTTCGCGAGAAAGATCCCAGTTCTACAAAATATATATTCAAGACATAAATATTGCTAAAGAATTGATGGAATTCGTCACCAAAGCCTTATATCTACTTTTGAAATAGCTTCCCTCAAAGAGCTGGCGTACGCTACAAAATTCAGATAAAATTGAATTTCATAGCGTGCCGTCTAATTCTCCCCCTCCATGCGCAAAAGGCTTGAGTGGCAATTGCTATATACCCTGCGCATCATTACAAATCCAAAAGTTACGCACATGTTTCTTGTTATCAGGGCTTTTGCTATTACATATTAGTTTAGTTTCTTTTTTTGTGCCTGCCTCTAATTTGATACTTAATCCTAAACAGGGTACATTATTGCTCTTACAGACTGAATCTCGATCGGACATCGTGTTCGATTCTTGGAAATGCTGACGGGGGCGGGGCCCTCTCTTCGAGCTCGCATAATTGTTCTACAAGAAAACCAATTTGCACTTATATATCCGCGTGGCTCCCCACTGGTGCGCTATTTATCAATTAAGAAACCTTTGTACCGCTTGCGTATGTGGCACATCAAGGAGTTCCATCTATCAAAAATAACATCGTAACCCTCGGAGGCAAAGTCTAGTCGACACTACAACCCACGACTGATACTATAGTTGCGTAAAATTCATCCGATAAGGCTGGTGTAATGGGTGAAATGAAATCACGAAGGGAACAGGTGAACATTCCCACAAAAAAATACATATTCAAACTTTATATTCTCGGACTCTCCACTGACATTTGGAATAAAAGGGTATGCAAATCGAATTGAACTCTGAAGCGCAACCTGATCACGAATAAGTACTCGAAGACCTACTAGTAGCAACATTTTCCATCTTTGAGGTGTAACGACACGCTCAAGTATGGACAAGAGCATAATAACTGAACTTTATCTCTCTGTCAAAGCGCAACCGGGCTACATACAATTAGCACAAACGGATGCAAGAATTAAAAGAACAGTGTCAACCCAAATGTGTGACATTAATTTTGGAGGGAGGAAAATCTCTCAGTGTTTCGAAGTGTTAGACTTGCCTGATAAGAAGGCACCAATCCTACTAGGTATGGACATTCTACCATACATAGGTATATACATAGAAATAAGTATCAAACTTAATATTCTCGGACTCTCCACTGACATTTGGAATGAAAGAGTATGAAAATCGAATTGAAATCTGAAGCGCAACCTGATCACAAATAAGTACTCGAAGACCTACTAGTAGCAACATTTTCCATCATTTGAGGTGTAACGACACGCTCATATATGGACAAAATCATAGTAACTGAACTATAACTCTCTGTCAAAGCGCAACCGGGCTACATACAATTAGCACAAACGGATGCAAGAATACAAAGAACAGGGTCAACCCAAGTGTGTGACATTTATTTTGGAGGGAGGAAACCCTCTCAGTGTTTCGAAATGCTAGACTTACGAGACAAGAAGGCACCAATCCTACTAGGTATGGATATTCTACCATACATAGGTATATACATAGCGGAAATACTAAATCCACTTATACCAACAGATGCAAAATAGGAATCACTACTCAAACACATGAGGAAGACCCAGTGCACGAAAAAGAAGGTTTCAGAGAGTCATTGTCCAATCTCCTAGATACCAATGCGAATAAACTTCCTGAAGTACCTGGCAACCTACCAGGCTCTACAGTTACAGTACCTGCAAATGAAATTAATGTCAGCCATATGAGGCACACCAAAGTCAATTTTGTACCTCACAAGTATATTCCGCAAACGTATGAAAACGTGAAGAGGTGGCGTACAGATGGTCACATATACAAACGAACTACACCGACATCGGTGAATATACCATTGTTAACAACCGGCGAACATGACCAAACAGGTCTCTCAAAAAAGCGAGAACATATTTAGACTTACGTGAGATCAAATACCAATATGAGCCTGCTAAACTCGTGCTACCAAAAATAAAATAAGTACCACACTACCTACAAGGAGCACATTTCTTCTCAAAGCTAGATCTCGCGGGAGGGTTTTATCACTTCTTAGTAGATAAAGCAAGCCAACATTTCTTCACATTCTCGTGGAGAGGAGCGCAATACTCGTTAAGTCAGCTCCGGTTGGCTTACACTCACTCACAACGCAATTCCAGAGAGTCATGGCAAGCTTGCTCATAGACATCAAAGGAGTGCAAGCATATGTAGATGACATAGTCATTGCAAGTCTTACAGAAGAAGAACACCGCAAGACCGTTCATGAAGTAATAAAAAGGTTGGACGGAGCAAACTTCCGTCTCAGCCACAACAAGTGTACCTTCGCAGTCAAAGTGGTCAACATTCTAGGTGTAAAAGTCACCACAAAAGGTCTCAAAGCTGATCCTCAAAAACAGAAAAGAATGATGAACTGGTCACTACCCAGAACAAAAGGAAATCTATACAAATTGGTGGGATCGTGAACTATATGTGCGACCATGTCCCTGTCAACTTTGCCCACGCAACTAGACACTCTTGAAACCTAATGAAAGGGGAAATGAACCAAAACATATCCATGTTATGGGCACCGAAACTCAAAAAGAAGAGGGAGGAACTCAAAGAAGTAATCGCATGTTCGGCGACACTAGCTCAACCTGTGGATGGGGTACCGTTTCAAATCATGAACGATGCTAGTGACTATGGCATAAGATATTTATTTCAAGTCATCGATGGAGTTAGGAGAGATATTATCTACTTTGCTAAAGGCTTGAACCCGGCCCAACAACGCTATGGCACAAATATCAAAGAGCTACTAGCACTGGTATACAGCCTGGAACAATATCAAAGAAGGGGATATATCAAAGGAGGGGACATAACGCTGCGGACAGATCATAAAGCGCTCACGCAAATGAACAGCCAACAGACGTTACATCCAATGCTAGCCAAATGGATAGCAAAAGCACTCCACCACAACTTCTCCATCATACATGTCCTGGCAAGTTCAACCAGATGGCAGATACGTTGTCACATCTACACGAAGAAACATTTAATACTAAGTAGTCTGAAGTATTTCAAGAGGCAAACAAGACATACGTAACAGTCAAGAGCACGCCACCTTGAAAACGAACTTGCCCATAGGTTTTGTTTTTACAGTAATTTCCACAGTTCATCATTCAGCCTCGAGTGATGAACTCAACTACACCGTTCACATTTTTTAATAAAACATTTGAGAAAAAAGTTTCGTGCACATTACACCAGCAGACGATTCTGTGCAAGTTGTGTCGCAACACCATTCACATTTTTTTTATAAAATATTTGAGAAAAAAGTTTCGTGCACATTACACCAGCAGACGATTCTGTGCAAGTTGTGTCGCAACACCATTCACATTTTTTTTCAAGACAATCGAGAAAAAAAGTTTCGTGTACAGAAAACATCAGCAGACATTCCAGCGAGACGTGAATGCGTTTTTAAACATGTTTCAATGCGCTAGAGACGACAGTGCTTGGTGATGTGGGAAAGGTCTTCAGACGAACGATTGGATAGTACACGGGTAGATAGATAGATAGATATATAGATAGATATATAGATAGATATATAGATAGATATATAGATAGATATATATATAGATATATAGATAGATATAGCTATATAGATAGATATCTGCAAAAATCATGGGATTTGCCATCCAAGGCAGAAAGTGCCTTTATAGGAGCGCAACCATATAAGAAATTGTATGCTAAGTTAACACTAATGAAAACAATCTAGTACTCGCAATCCGTGAATGTCCACTTATGATCCTCGTATACTTCGAATTTCCCCTGCACCATCAACTTTACTATATCAAACGAAGAGTAGTCCACAAGAATATAATCGTTCACGCTGCTCACGATATAATCCCCGGAAAAATACCAGGCCGACCACAGGTCACTCGTAATGTCTATCAAAATGTTGTCACCGTCAGTACCGAGCTCCAGTCACCCTGCATCCATGTACAAGCCATTGTGACTCAGACGGAAAGACTCAGTGTTCACGTAGTCAATGTACCAACGCACAGTAGGCTTCTCTAGTGTCATGAGCAGATCGCCGCCGTTACCCACGGTTAGATACCCCGGGACCGTGTCGCTGACGTGTGTCAGGTGACAGTACTTGCTGGCTGGCGCATCACAGTCGCCACCGTCGTAGGAACAGCCGGCTACATTGCATGCTACATCGCAGATACCGTCTGCAATGTAGTAGTCGAAACATCCGTACGCACAGTCCGACTCAGATGCAGTCACCCCGTCACAGTCCCCCAGATCGAAGCCGCAGGATGCCGTAAAGCAACCGTCGTCACAGAATCCGTCCCCCATCCAGGCCGCCGGGCAACCGGGGCAGCTCTCACTCCCACCGCTACTCCCGGTGTCCTCCACAGTCTCATCATTTCCGGCAATGTAGTTGATAGCCCCCACCACATTCTCCACTTCGTTCACCACACGGTCAACTGTTTCTAGTGCACCGGTAACGGGACGCAGGGCCAAGGACACGGCGGTTTCTACAAACGGAATGCCGTCTACGGCGTCCGTTACCGTATCAACAAATCCCGATACGGCGTCGATTACGGCACCAAAAAGCGCGGGTGAACGGTAACCTCCAGATAGCCCTTGTGACCAGGACGCGTGTCATTGCCCATGATGCGGCGCGTACGGGCCATGGCCCCGTTGACCATGTGGGTGTGTACGCTGATGTTTCCCGATGATATATTGCGTA
>NW_014040338.1:67991-77000 GCF_001186125.1 Sphaeroforma arctica JP610 | reverse complement strand
CGATTTTTCTTCGGCAAGGTTTTAGGGGTTTGGGTTTTGTTTGTTTTGTTATAAGGAGAAAAGTTAAAGTGTGATCAATAAGTGAATCCACATGCGGGTTATATAGCCGGTTATTCGGACTGACGCTCCACTAAACCGTCAACCAAAACCAACCCAGACCGCAATAATGGGTACAAATCCACATGGCAGACCGTCTTGGACCAGCGCAGTGGGGTGGTCGACAGTTCAACCTTGATTGGTGGACCACACCCTCGACTATCACCCATTTTAGCATATATATCGACCACATTGGGTCATACTATTCCATACTATCGATTGTGTAAACACAGTAATACAAATACAAAAACGGCGTGATCGTATTCCCATTATAATGAACTCAGTCGACAAAACCGAAGATACAAATATGGTAGTGACGCGATCCCATTCTGTTAAACCCAGCACCCTGGAGTCCTCGGGGTGTGAACCAGAGTATGCCCCTGAATCGCCAGCGTATGTTCCAGCATCCCCCGAGTATGCACCAGAATCCCCAGTGTATGTTCGACCCGAAACTACCAGACGCGTCAGTAGTAATAATACCACCCCGCAATTGGTGGATACGAGAGACTCGCAAGTCCTCTATATTTCATCTGCGTTCGACCTGGAATCTGATTTCGAACGAGAACTTGCGTCCGACCGCAGTATGCTCTAACAACTAGTGACTAGTGGTGAGTTCGACCCCTTCGAATTGATCCCCACCTCGCAGAATATCCAAAGTATGGGTATTCAGGAAGATATGGTTCCGCGATGTCTACACTTGTATGAGAGTGGCGTAGTCTTTCGAGAGGAGGTTTGCCCTAGAACTTCAATTACCTTGGCGGATATTCTGAGTGTTATCCCCCAAACCACACGTGTCCCGAACGCGGTGCAGTACTTTATACACTTCCTAAAATCTTGGGACTTGGCCCACTGTGTACATGTTATTATTTCACGTAGTCTTCTAGACGAGAATGCCGGTGTACCTATTTCGTTCAAGATCAATGAGCTGGAATTGTTTTGAGACAGAACTAATTCCCCGGTGCGTTCCGCACCTCCTGCCCGGGTTGCCACTTAGCACGCATCAAAACCATAACACACACACTTCTTCTTCTTAATAAAAAGCCCGAACCCTAACTTGCTCTGCGCTGTTCTCGTACATTACCGGAAAGCGTATCACGTCTGGGTTTGTGCCCAACCCCCACTACACGGACTATCCCTAGTTCCGATATTCGGAACTAGGGGGTTTTACTTAGGTTTACATTTAAGACCAGAAACCCTACCATCTTTAAATTGGGTTACGTTTCACGTCCCACACATGCCCAATCTCACTAACGATCAAGTTTGTTTTTGTTATCGAAAACAGTAGCAACTCGTATAGTTTCTTTAACATTTATTAATGAACTTGGTTTGAAAATCTAAACGCCTACTAGTTGCAAAGTTGGCACAATGCCGTCGATTCGTACACCATGACCTTAGACAGTGTCTTACCTTCTAGTACGCGGCAAGTCCTAACCTTGTGGACCTTGACTACATTCGAACCTGAAATACGGAACCCAAATCGAATACGGTCAGTTTCGTCAACAGGCTCATCCGCGTTCAAACTACTACTCGAGTCTTGGTCCGAACGTAGCACAGGCGGCAACATTGCACTGGGTGCAATCGGTACTGGTGACAATTTGCTACTCTCAGCGCGTGCAAGCTCAATGTTAGCGGGTGCTACAGTTAACATGTTACAGTTCTTACACATGTCGGAAGTGTTGGTAATTGCAATTTCAGTTAGCTCCTTGTTCCTCAGTGACCGATACAGATTCGAGCTGTGGACCTTAGCTAATTTGGAGCCCGAAATGACAAACCCGATTTGGGTCAGTTGTTGGGTGGGTAGCGATTCTGGGACCGACACCTGACTTGGTCTGACTGTAGGTGGTGGTGGTGGTATATCAACAAAGGTTTCACTGGACACATCGTAAAATCCATAGTGCTCAGTGTTATCTGCAGTTTCTCCATCATCATACACGTCGGGGTACAATGGACCGATATCACTGGACACGTCGTAAAATCCAGAGTGCTCAGTGTTATCTGCAGTTTCTCCATCATCGTATACGTTGGGGTACAGCGGTCCGATATCACTGCGTGCATCGCAAAACCCATAGTACTCGTCGGTAAGGTCAATTTCGGGATCATACACCTTAGGGTACAACGACCCCGTGTTACTGGGGTTATCATAAACATCATAGTACTCGTAGCGATCGTTAGTTTCAACGTCATCATACACGTTGGGGTACAACGAGCGGGTCGCACCAGCCCGTTTCGCACGAGAGTCCAAGACTGCAATCTGGGATAGTAGAGTAGCAACGTACTCGTCTTGGTTGATCTTCTTGACCGTAGATTTGGGGACCGTTACAAACATGGTCACTCTCACTCTCACCCAGTGTATATTTAAAAGTGTGTTGGGTGAGAGGCAAAACTCACCTATTTATACATATTCGTATAGAGAGTCTCCGGTTTGGTGGGGAGTTCACCGTTCAGACGTGGTTGGTGAACGCGAATAGGGGTTAGGGTGTTTTGTTGGGCATAGCAAAACAATACCTTGAGGGTTTAGGGAACCCTAACTTGCTCAGTGTATCTTCCCCAATAAAACCACCTAACCCCTAAACCCCTACCGACAAAAAGGGGGGTTTCGTCGGACAGAACACACGCAACCCGACAAAATAGTACCTCTAACGTATAAGTCCATTGTTTTAGGGTTCGTTTAATTGACTTTTATATACCCTGTTAAAACCCTAAAACCCCCCCTATCCTACTTGGTTGTTGTTGGCTAGCGCACAGGTCGAGCTCCAGCACTCGTCAAACAGGGTTTTAAACGCCATCAGTTCCATGAGACCACCACTGCAGTCCCGAATTAGGAATTTAACAAACAGTGCTTTACAAAGTGGGCTTTTGTGTTCAAGGCTGTACTTCCCGATACGGGGGTTATAATATTCACAAATTATCACCGATATCTCCTTCTTCAGCTCACCCGCTTCGTGTTTCACGTCTAAACCCGAAAAGAGCCCGGGCTTTTCGATGATTAGCTTCTGGAGTTTATATACTACCGACTGTCCCGAGGTTCGATTTAGACCAATCGACGACACAAGGACACTACAGTTATGCAGCTTGGGGTTGCTTAACAGATATTCCCTTGCACGAATTGAACCAACTCGTCTGTATTCACCTGAGGAACTCGACGTATACTTTCTCTTTCGGGTTACGGTATCATCCGGCAGCCCCGAGAGTGTAGATTCATTTAGTATCCGTGGTGCAGGTGTAGGATTTGTTCCAGTTATAGCGTCGTCCAACGTTACGGTTTCGGGTGGTGGAGTATCGGGTATTGGTGTGGCCGTGGTTGTTGATAAGTGTGTTGACGATGTTGTAGTTGTTGGTTCGGTCACAGCGTCGTCCAACAACGCTGGAGATACAGGTGGGGGTGTATTTGGTTGGATTGGTGTAGGTGTGTTTAGGGGTGTCACTACAACCTCCATACACGCATCATGCGCACAGTCAGATTCGGTGTGGATCAAGCGAAGCGCGTCACCAAATCCCACCATCATCGGTCCAAGTGTGACCTGATCTTCCAAGTTTCGCTTTATGTTAGCACACGCAACTAGTTTTACATGGACCCCAGCGTCTACACACGCAATCTGCGCTATCAACAGTTTAAGTTCGCTCTCAAGATGTACATGTCTCGCCTTCAAGGCATCTCTACCATACATCAGTCAGTCACAAATGCGCCTATACAGGTGATCCACGGGACCAAACATATCAAGTTGTGGCAAGGAGTATGTTCTCCCAATTATTTCACAGAGGTGCTCGCAAAGGAGAATTCGTTTCTCAAACCTCGTATAGGATTCGTGAGCCGCGGCACACAGCTTAGACTTTTCCATTATATCTTCACTTCCCTCCAGGACTCCAATTAGGTTTTTTGAGGTGGCGTCAGAGGCAACCTTAGTGTTGCGTTTCCACACATAGTGCAATCTCAGAAGTTCCAACATTATTGGTGTTGTAGATTGTGCCACGTTTTTGTCTTCACTCCCACTCACTCAGTGTATATTTAAAAGTGAGTTGGGTGAGAGGCAAAACTCACCTATTTATACATATTCGTACAGAGAGCCTCCGGTTTGGTGGGGAGTTCACCGTTCAGACGTGGTTGGTGAACGCGAATAGGATTTAGGGTGTTTTTTTGAGCCAAGCAAACCAATACTTTGAGGGTTTAGGGTGTTTTTGTTGTTGTTAATATTGAGAAGAGGATAAGAGTCGGATTTTATGTTTGGTCCATAATTTACTTGGTTTTTATCTCTCAATGTTTACGGTTAGCGTATAATGGAGACTTGAGAAATTTCATCACGAATAACTTTTATTAACAATAATTATGTCTACTCTCACGGTATGTCCGTCACTAATGTGCCCATCGCAAATGCCCTTGGGCTCTCTCTTGCTCAAAATCTAAAGTGGAGGGGGAACTTGAGATCCTTCATTACCGTGCGCTTAAACTCCGAGTGTTGGTACCAATCGACGTTACTGTCGAGAATCACTGTTTCGTGCCCATCCTCTTCAAATACCTGTCTAACCACAAACTTAATGTCGGGGCACACTCGGCGCCACACGGCTTGGGTGCTTGTATCGATCGGTTCGTGGGTCTCGACAAGTAGGAGGTTGGTGGCGTTTTGGGGAACGCGATCCGGTAGTTCCGGTACTTGGAGGAATAAGACGGACGATGGCAGCTGTTCCAAATCGTGCCCATTCTGACACACCGAGAGGAACCTCAACTGAGTGAATTTGGACAACAAGTGCATATTACGTACTTTGAATATAAACGTAAGGGACTCAATGCTGTCTACACCCGATATATAACGGGTGAGGTCCTCAGTAAATGCGTAGCTGTTAACGTGTCGCACCGAGTTGTTCTGAAGAACCTTGTCCAAGTAGACGGGGTTACAAGTCATAGGTCTCGAGAGACGGGTGGGTTCCGAAACTTGAATGTACTGGGGGAAGGCGAGCGTCGTATCTTCCATGTTTCCATGATGTTCTTCCATCATCACTGGGGCCGGGTGCGAGCTCAAGTACTTGGCTAGAAGTCCCTGGTCCTTGATAACATGGCGTAGCTCGTACACAATGTGTGTAAGAGCGAATGGACGCGAGAACCGGACGTCCGACGAACCACCGGTACGAACAAACTCATCAAGTGCACCTTCGTCGCCATGCAAGTGTTTAGACGACCGCGGCATGGCCATGGCCAATTGATGGCGATCGGCAGCGTTTAGAATGCCATAGACATTGTCCTGTAGGATTTCAGAGGGTAGCGAATTTATGGTTGGAGTGGCGGGTCTTCAGGTTGTTATTACTGTAGAGATGCTGAGAGTGTGAAGTTGAGATGGATCGAGACTACGGTTTTATACTAGTCGCGTCGGCAAAATGAGGCACCGATTATGGGTGGTTGACCGGTCAGACGTGGTTGGTGAACGCGAATAGAATTTAGGGTGTTTTTTTTTAGCCTAGCAAACCAATACTTTGAGGTTTTGGGGTGTTTTTTTGAGCCTAGCAAACCAATACTTTGAGGGTTTAGGTTGTTTTTGTTGTTGTTAATATTGAGAAGAGGTTTTTAGGGTTTTATGTTTGGTCTATAATTTACTTGGTTTTTATATCTCAATGTTTTACGGTTAGCGTATAATGGAGACTTGAGAAATTTCATCACGAATATCTTTTATTAACAATAATTATGTCTACTCTCACGGTAAGGTGGATGACATTAACCCGAGTAACTTGACGGGCACTCCCTTGTACTTTCATCCTTTGGTCGTTACTAACCTGGAGCAAAGCAAGAACCCGTACGACGGAGAGGTAAATGCCTATGATGTGGACGTGTGGGCGTTTGCGGTTCTTGTGCTGGCCATATTTAGTCACGGTTATGCGTGGGAATCAGCCAGCCTAACCGATAGCGGCTACCGAAAATTCAAGTCCTATACTCCCAACACTCCAGATACGTGGGTCGAGGACTATCGGATCGTGCACATGGCCAATTTGAACCACAATGTCGTGGCTGAAAACATGGTGTACACTGCTCTGCGGATACTGCGAACTTGCGAGTCTCGATGTCCACTTGAAAACCGGGGAACAGCAGACCTTGAGGCATTTTCCTGGCGCCCGTAAACAAAAGTATCTTGGTTTGTAACCTGATACACTTTTCTTCTTCTCAATAATCCCTAAAAAATAAACAAAGGACTCGTTCCTCTTCCTCTCAATCTCTAAAATATACAAAGGACTCGATTCTCTTCCTCTCAATAATCCCTAAAAAATAAACAAAGGCCTCGATTCTCTTCTTCTCAATAAACCCTAGACCCCGACCCCGACCCTAAACCTTAAACTCTTTAACAACAACAAAACCCTATAACCCCAAACCACGTGTGTGGTATGCATGAGTCATTGTGGCCAGTAGTCGGGGGCGGTTCACCGATCGCCCCTAACCGGTCAACCACCCTTGATCGGGGCTTCATGTTGCCGACGCGACTAGTATAAAACCGCTGTCCCGATCCAGTTCAACTTCACAATCTCAGTCTCACCGATTTAGTTTTTTGCGTATAAGAGCGGCTGGCCCAAATCCCTTGAACGATGACTGCCCCTACACTATTTGGCTTATCACACGATTGTCTCCGACGCATTCTTGGTTTTCTTAATCCTCCGAGTGCGCTGGAACTGTGCGTAGCGTACGGACGACCCGAAATGATGGATTGGTTTTACGAAGACGGAGGAGTGTACACATACGACGGGACAGATCATTTTCTACCCACTAGACATATTAAACATTTGCGCTATACTGACGTATCACCGAACGTCGACGAATTGGCTGCATACACCGGCTTGCACACCCTTGACCTGTCGGATAGCAAGATAACGAACGTTGACGCACTAGTTGCATGTACCAGCCTGCACTTACTTGACCTGGGTAGATCCAGGGTAACAAACGTTGACGCACTGGCCGCGTGCACTAGCTTGCACACCCTAGTCCTGACCGGTACTGGAGTAACGAACGTTGACGCCCTGGCCTCGAGTACTAGCTTGCACATACTTGACCTGAGTAGATCCAGGGTAACAAACGTTGACGCCCTAGCCGCGTGCACTAGCTTGCACACACTCTTCCTGTGCTCGACCTATATGACAAACGTCGACGCCCTAGCTGCGTGTACCAGCCTTCACACACTTTACTTGAACAAAACTGAGGTAACAAATGTGGACACCCTAGCCGCAAGCACTAGCTTCCACACACTTCACTTGCACTCAACCATGGTAACGAACGTGGACGTCCTGGCCGCGTGCACTAGCTTGCACTCCCTCGACCTGTCCGGTACTGAAGTAACAAACGTCGACGCCCTGGCTGCGTGTACCAGCCTTCACACACTCATCTTGCATATGACCAACGTGACAAACGTCGACGCCCTGGCTGCGTGTACCAGCCTTCACATACTCATCCTGCATATGACCAAGGTGACAAACGTCGACGCCCTAGCTGCGTGTACCAGCCTTCACACACTTTCCCTGAGTACCCGGGTAACAAATGTAGACGCACTAGTTGCGTGCACTAGCTTACACACCCTCGACCTGTACGGGACCGCGGTGACAAACGTCGACGCCCTGGTAGCGTGCACTAGCTTGCACACACTTAACTTGCACTCAACCATGGTAACAAACGTCGACGCCCTGGCCGCGTGCACTAGCTTGCACTCCCTCGACCTGTCCGGTACTGAAGTAACAAACGTCGACGCCCTGGTAGCGTGCACTAGCTTGCGCAAACTTAACTTGCACTCGACCAGGGTAACAAACGTCGACGCTCTGGCCGCCAGCACCAGCTTGCGCAAACTCAACCTGTACTGGACCAGGGTAGCAAACGTTGACGCCCTGGCTGCGTGCACTAGATTGCACAAACTCAACTTGCAATCGACCGGGGTAACAAACGTCGACGCCCTGGCCGCCAGCACCAGCTTGCGCACACTCGACCTACGCTCGACCAAGGTGACAAACGTTGACGCCCTAGCTGCGTGCACCAGCCTGCGCACACTCTACCTACACTCGACCAAGGTGACAAACGTTGACACCCTAGCCGCGTGCACTAGCTTGCTCATACTTAGGTAGTAAAACGAACAGTGATACCCTAAACCCTAAAATTAAAACCCTAAGAACGTCGTTCCTCTTCCTCTCAATCTCTAAAAATAAACAAAGGACTCGATTCTCTTCTTCTCAATAAACCCTATACCCTGACCCCGACCCTAAACCCTAAACTCTTTAACAACAACAAAAACCCTATAGCCCCAAACCACGTGTGTGGTATGCATGAGTCATTGTGGCCAGTAGTCGGGGGTGGTTCACCGATCGCCCCTAACCGGTCAACCACCCTTGATCGGGGCTTCATGTTGCCGACGCGACTAGTATAAAACCACTGTCCCGATCCAGTTCAACTTCACAATCTCAGTCTCACAGATTTAGTTTTTTGCGTATAAGAGCGGCTGGCCCAAATCCCTTGAACGATGACTGCCCCTACACTGTTTGGCTTATCACACGATTGTCTCCGACGCATTCTTGGTTTTCTTAATCCTCCGAGTGCGCTGGAACTGTGCGTAGCGTACGGACGACCCGAATTGATGGATTGGTTTTACGAAGACGGAGGAGTGTACACATACGACGGGACAGATCATTTTCTACCCCCTAGACATCTTAAACATTTGCGCTATACTGGCGTATTACCGAACGTCGACGCCCTAGTTGCGTGCACTAGCTTGCGCACCCTCTGCCTGGACGATTCCGAAGTAAGTAACGTTGACGCCCTAGCCGCATGTACCAGCCTGCGCACACTTAACCTGAAGTGTTTTAGGGTGACCAATGTCGACGCCCTGGCCACGTGCACTAGCTTGCGTACACTTAACCTGAGTAGAACCAGGGTTACAAATGTCGACACACTGGCCGCGTGCA
>NW_014040338.1:57301-66410 GCF_001186125.1 Sphaeroforma arctica JP610 | reverse complement strand
GGGTTACCGAAACCCGGATCCCCGTACTTTTCAATCGGGTTTTGGATCGTAACTACCAACCGTGCCCATGCACTGGGTTGGTCGAGACGAAGACGTCTACTGGTGTGAAATTGGGACCAAACGCGGTACAAACCCCAACCAAGGTTTCAAACCACTTGCCGCAGTATGATTTCGTGCCTACGGCTGGTGGTGTTGCAACCCAAACTGGCTATCGCGTTGCTGGTACTACCAGGACCAAAGTGCATCTGTACAGCTCGTGTCGAGCCCTGACCAACAAGGACGTGGAAGAAACTTCCGTCACTGAAACTACTGACTTGTGCAGAACATGCATGTTGAAGCAGCCCGTGGCTGAACAGAATTTGCCGAGTAGCGGTGTTGGTTCTGAATATAGGGCTGAGGGTAATATTGAAACAGAAGTTCAAGCTACAGCTGGCCGCAATGTCTATGATAAAGATGATGATATCGACAGTGTACTCGCGGAGCTGGCTGCAACCCCAACAACAAACGTTCCCCAGGCTCGAGTATCCAACGGTACGTCACCCTTGGTCGGTCAGTCACGTATGGGGTATCGTATTAGCAGTGCAGCCAAGGGCAAGGTGCACGCTAATCCCGCATGTAATTCACTTAAGAACAAGCAGGTACTCGGAGTGGTTATAACGGAAACAACCGATCTGTGTAAGAAGTGCAACCTTATCACCCCTGAAGTGCAAATGCGTTCAGTAGGCTCCGAGGATAACGCTTACGTTAATGAGGCATTTAACGTAGAGTCACCAAACGTCCCAACTCAAGTACCGGTGGTGGATGTTACGCGTGAACCAACAGCTACTGTTACATCGACCGTCCAGTCTCGCACGGGATACCGTATTGCCGGCGCAACTAAGGGTAAGGTTCACATTGCTATGACGTGTGGATCCATTAAGAACAAGACCCTAGACGAAGTCGCGGTAACCGGAACAACCGATCTGTGTAAGAAATGCAACAAATGATTGGAGTATGGGGTTGGGGAGGAGTGTGTTGTTATCCACAGTTAAACATCAAAAATATCAATAAAGTAACTCTACATGAAATTAAATGAGCTTGCTAATGTTACGTCTGAGGTTAGGGTTTAATTTGGTTGGTGGAACAATTTTCGTGTAGTTGTTGAGTTTTAGAGTTCCGATTGCTGTGAAACTTTGTGATACTAAGACTTCTAATCCCCACAATAAACCCCAAACCCAGAGACCCTACACGTACACCCAAACCCCCAATTTGGACCATAAGTGGTATACTACGTGTTAAACCCTAAAACCCTAATTAGGAGATAACTGGTCTTTGGGTGTGTTGTGCGAGGTGGACTGTCCAAGCCACACCCCCCGTTTGTGATGGGTGGTCAACGGTTTAGGGCTGATCCGTGAACCTCCCATTATTTAGCTACTTCAAGTCACAGTCGGTTGAACCATTCGTAAATGCACCACTATATAATAAGTAGTCGCGCGTTCACACTTTCCACATCACTTGGACATTATCACTTCAACTTAATTATGTCTCTTCAGCCATCTCGTATCGAAACTGTCGGTAGCGACATTTTTTCAATCATCATGTCGAAACTGACAATCGTCGATGTCCTTGAGCTTCATGCTACATGTCGCAACATTCAGAAACTGAACCTTGTACGCCAGTATCTTGACGGGGAACTGGCCTTTGACTGTACCGAAAAGTTTCGCAGCCCTGAGGTTTGGGACTCGATTTCTAAGCTGGGTCTGACCCGAGTGTGGATTAAATCGTACAGCAGCGCTGCTTCACTATCTGGGATCTCGACCCTGACAAACCTGAAAACGGTACGTCTTGAAAATCGTGGCTCGGTCAGCGACTCCGTCAATTTATCAATACTCTCGAAACTAACATCACTGGAAAACCTCGATTTGATCGGTATCCGAGCGTGCAAGGGGTCTTTGCGAGACCTCCACCAGTTGAAGCAACTTGAACTTAGCGACTGTCCATTTGACGTGGACCCCATCATCAGGAGTTTGGGGGGTCTTGTTAATTTGCGCCAATTGTGCCTAGACGAATCCGGGGCGGAGGACGAAGGTGACTATCTGGATTTGGAGTCCCTGTCCCGTTTGAACCAGTTAACGAAGCTCGAAATTACTGCCAACGACCCCCGTGTATCGGTGGAACCATTGACGGGATTGCGCAATTTGGAACATCTGGAATTGCACAGTATGCACATTCTGGACTACGATATGCTCGGACACCTGATTAATCTGAAGACCCTAGTGTTGTCGAATGCCGAATACGTGAAACACGGTGAGTATTCTGTTGACTTCCGTCTATGTAAAAACCTGGAATCTCTAAACATATCCGAGGATGATGATTTCGAGGACTATTTGTTACCAGAAGGATTTGTTAATAAAGTTTAATCGAATCATGTATGAGCTTTATACTGTATAACACTGTGAAAAGATAAACGTTGATACGTTAGTAACTCCGCAGAACAGATGAACCCTGTAAACGGAGAATACACTTGAATGTTTAAAAAAGGAAAGGCAGCGCCAGGGGTGGGATTAAACACTGCCAAAAGAGAACAACCCCTACCCAAACTTTAAACCATTGAGTTCGGGTGTTGATGCTACCTTTAAAGGTTGTTGTTTACAAGATTCCCGTGTACGAAACGAAATCGTTTTAGGAATTGGGGTTGTTGTTTTGATGTTTATTTATGTGCTAAAATATCTCTATGTGTCGTCGAACCCTGAACTCTTTATTGGTAAACCCCTAAAACCACTGGTTCTACTCACCAAATGTCGTGGTTATGGCTTTTATATAGTACTAATACATTTTACGCCCAAATCGTTCAATCATGCGGTTGATTCGAGGGGCGCTCGGTGAATCTAGTCCACATTCCAACAACACACACGCAATCCCTAATTCGGTCGTTTCGAATAGGGTGTGATTTGCAGTAATGATATCAAGTAGGAGAAGGATCCTCGGTAGCGGCTTCCCGATGGACTTATCCGTCCGAATCGTCTTGGAAATCAGTGCTACAATATCGGGTGCAGGCTCGTACGGCTCGTCGGCCCCGTGTAGTAGAACGTCAATCATGTACCAGTAACAGTAGTCGGTGTTTGCCGAACCCAGGAGAACTCGCAGCATTGTTTCGTGCATACCAAAGAACACGTGGTCTCTTATCCCGAAGTACGTTTCACACGTCTGGTCGCACACACAGTGTTCGTTGTCTCCATTTTCGCGGTGGTGGTTCATATTTCAGCTAGCCTTTTGTTGTTGTTGTTGTTACAATAGAAACTGAACCCTACCAATAGTGTGCTGGTGCGTTTTATACCCACCCTTCGGATGATCCATGACCGATCCGTCCCGATCCGTGAACCCCCCAATCCCCGACCCATAGAATTTTTGCCACGCCAATACTTAGACCGATTAGTATAAAGGGTGCTGGCACGCACAGTGTAGCTTCACATTCACACACTGTCCTTTGTGAACCTATTATATACATCTAAAGTTTAGTATACTTGTTCAGCCGAAATCATGGAAGCCATCACCCAGCCGACTGCAACAGCAACCTTGACAGAGTCTATAACGCAGAGTCCGAGTGGATTAGTGACCTCTGCCGATCAGACCTCTGGGCTTACGGTTGCTATGGAAACGCTTGGAATGGACACTGTGAATAGGACACCGGGACTTGGTGACCCGTCAATCAACCCGATCGTGGACTCGGACCGAATTGCCGATGACGACGAGCATCATCGGGTAACGCTCAACATTGACGATATCCGCGACCAGCTATTTACCTGTGGTGTGTGTGTACGGGTATTTGAGGATGTTACGACAACTATGTGCTGTACGTTCATCCTGTGTGTTGCCTGTGTTAATCGACTAGGTGAATGCACTTGTCCCAATTGTCGTAACGACAACCTGAGTCTTACTCGAAACCCAATGGCCAAGCACGTCTTGCAAGTGTTTGAACATACGTGCCCCAAGTGCCCTCAGCACTTAAATCCCATTACAAGTGACGGTCACGTCTGCTTTGCACCCCCGGTAACATCGATAGTTGTCCCGGATACTACTGTCATCGACCCTAACATGTATGATGATGTACCGGCGTCGCCAGAGAATATACCATCATCCCCAATGTATGTTCCTACATCACCGGTGTATACATCTACAACCTCGGACGGCTCAAGTAGTGATTCCCGAACCACTACTCGTCACCCTCCTCTGCGTAGAAGGGGAGCGTTAACTTACCGGAAAATTGCTCTTCCACCAACCCATGAATTTGCTCGACTAGTCAACAAGTGCCTCCAACCAACAGTTATCATACGGAGCAAGTTGCACGACCAGCACGAATGGATCATCTTTGAGTTCCGCAAGCTTGGGTCGGGTGATTCAACTATTGCTGCATATGTACGCCAGCGACATAGACTTACCCACGTGATTAGCGGTAGGGCCGTCCGATGGGTGGACGGAGCTACCATCCTTGCGTTGGAACGCGAGCTGTTAAAATAGTAAAAGCCTTAATATTAATAAACCCCTAAACCCCATTGTGTTGACAAGAGCAATAGTATTTACAAACCCCTAAACCCCATTGTGTTGACAAGAGCAATAGTATTTACAAACCCCTAAACCCTATTGTGTTGACAAGAGCAATAGTATTTGCAAACCCCTAAACCCAAACCCTAACCCAAGCCTTAATATTAATAGAACCCCAAACCTTATATATTGACAAAAACCTTAATGTTAATAAAACCTCAAACCCTATATATTCATTAGAGTAATCATGGTACTGAAAAGAGTCAAATCGCTTCAAGTCCAACCCCTAGTTTGATGATACTGAGCCTATTCTTTTTAAATCTGGTGTAGGGGGGTTGACCATTCAGCCTTGCGTCGTGGACCGTCCCGCTCGAACCCATAATTGTATCGCCTCAATTCATTCCTACCGCCCCCTTTTAGCCACCAATATCTGACCTTGCGCTTTTCTAGGTCTTGGTGGCGTATAAAACAAACCCACTTGTTTGGTTAAGTGACACACATCTGCCTTGCACATCCAACAAGCAACGCAGACAAGCCTCCAAGTAACGGTTAATCTACTTTTACTTCCACCTTCTCTAAACTATGGCGTATCAACGAGTCTCTGCGCGTACACGCGGCGGTAAAGGTGAAGACGTACACGGTGAATTGTCAAGTCCCAATTCCCTAGTCCACGACCAACCCTCAACACCCACATCCTTTTACCCGGATAACATGGCTGATGAAATTCTACCACTTAATTCCACCGAAAACATGCATAGTCTTGCATCCACCTTTCCTTCTCACTCTACAAAAGTATCGATGACCAGCCTGTCCGACTCATTGCCGGACGCCCAAGAGTTTACGTATTCCACAAACATGGACGTGATGGATCTGCAAGTCGATGAACCACTGCTGCCGTATACGGTGCCATCTACACCCAACGCCAACTCTAGTGTGGATGACCGTAGTGGCCCAACTGAGAGTCCCCTTATCGATAGCGACTATAGCGTTCCGGTCAACGATATACGCAACCTATTCCGTTGCAACACGTGCAAGATTGTTACACCGGACGTAGGTTTATGGTCCAGCTGTACCACCAACGTGTGTCGTGCGTGCTCTAAGACACTAGTGCTTACCAACAACCAGTGTACCAACTGCTCTGATCTGGACTGCCATATTGTATACGAATCACCCCTGGCAGCCAAACTAATTGCGCTCCTGGACCGTACGTGTAGCCAATGCAATGTGACTACGAACCCAATTGTCGAGTTGAACCACGTGTGCGTATACGACTGCGCCAGTCTCCACTGCATCCCCGGAGAGTATGAGATTGAGGTTGCTACAAAGGGTGAGTGTACAATTGATGACTCTGATATGCCGAGGTCGGATGTGCTTGTAGGTGCAGCCGTTCGTCTTAGTGGACACGTGTACACTATAATAGCACACGCTACAGACCAGGAATATGTAATACTGGAACAGCAGGACTCAAAGGTACGGTTCAAGATGCACGTACACTCAGCTTTGCACTTGTACTACAATACTAGAGTCGTGTCGAAAACCCCCAACCCCAAGAAAGACAGTCGCCGCAAAAAACGGCCATCCAAGTCCGTGGTAACAATGGCTCCAGGTGCAGATGCACATCAACAGCAGCCAACCCGTACACACTCTTCAGACAGCAGTGGACCCGATAATAAAAGGCTCGCTAAGCCACGCACTCGGTTCCGTACTATTCCGCTACTTAAACAGACCAAGCTACATAGGGCTGTTACCGGATGCCGTCTGTCTGAAGAGGCCATCAATGCTATACACGAGCCCACTCCCGGCTATGTGTGGCGTGTCGAAGCACCAGAGCAGAGAGGTGATACGATTCGGTACAGGGCAATTATGATGTCTATTGATGACAACAAGCCCCTCCCACATCATCGTTCGTTGAACATTGTCGGTTTTGGCCCTAGTTCCTATATCCCCAGCAGCAAATACAAAAAGTCCGTGTCGACCCGTGACCTCTAAACCCGTTTTAACTTTGGAATCCCAAGCATCGTAGTTTGTTTAATAAAATGTTTATTTTGAATAACCTTTGCATCGTATCATGTTTAATACAATGTTTATTTTGAATAACCTTTGCATCGTATCATGTTTAACACAATGTTTGTTTTGAATACTAGCCATTGCATCTACACAACTACCGGTAAGTGTTTATGATGCAAATAAAACCGGGTTGAAAAAACCCCCAACCCCCGAATCCGTAAATAAAACCGGGTTGACAAAAACCCTCGCCCGCGAATATAGTGCTCATTTGCACTACATGTATTGCCGTGTCCACGAAACAATCATGTTCGGTCAACCCACCCACTCGCAGCGCTAAAATCCCAAAATACACCAAGGGTTAGGTGTATAAAAGGGGCGTACTCTTTGGGTGAGGACATTCATAACCGTTTTGCACATACATCTAAAACTGTTGACCAAACAAAATGATTGGATGCACAAGCCCACCGAACCCTCTCGTCGCCAAACACGGCCCTGATTGTTTTTGCGGCGATAGGGCTGCTACAGCGACACTGATCGACAAGCGCAACCATCAAATATACGAGAATCGGCATTTATTTCTGTATCTGCTTGCGCGTGACAACATGACAACCCCGTGCTACTGGACGATTTCGGACACCCTAATGAAGGCTGCCGATAATGTATTGGATCTCGACGCCGAGTTGGTTGGTTATATATCACACCGCATCTCCCAAATGTCCCAGGAGGATACCGTGTTGCCTATGATGGTGTTTGTTTTAGCTGACATAGTGATAAACAATGCCGACAGGTTTAAGGCTCACGATCTTGGTTCACTGTTTAACCTACTTGCACGTGGTAAAGACTCGGCCGAACACATTCTTCGCGTACAACGTACCATGGACAATATCCGTTTGAAACTGATTGTCCACTTTGCAACGGCGAGCATCTGTGAACTCCACATCTAAGTCTATTTTTCTAGTTCGCGTGTGAGGAAGACTGAATCTACTACTACCCCAAAATATTCTGCGACGAACGATAACTACAATAAAAAAAGACCTTATACTTACATTTTATTGAACATGTCCCTTTTTCGTAAGAGCTTATTTTAAACATCAAAGGGATCAAAGGGTCGGAGGTTTAGAACCTCTTTGATCCGGCCAAAACTAAACATTACATAGGTGTTGGGGGTTTGTTGGCGATGAGTATTGTGTGGTTTTAATGTATCAAATTATATAGACGCTGACCCCGATCCTAAACCCTAAACTCTTTAACGACAAAAAACCCTATAAACCCAAACCACGTGTGTGGTATATATATGAGTCATTGTGGCCAGTAGTCGGTGTGGTTCACCGATCGCCCCTCATCGGTCAACCACCCATAATCGGGGCTTCATTTTGCCGACGCGACTAGTATAAAACCGTAGTCCCGGTCCAGCTCAAAATCACACTTTCAACTTCTCCAATTTAGTTTTTTGCGTATAAAAGCGGCTGGTCCAAATCCCTTGAACGATGACTACCCCTACACTGTTTGGCTTATCACACGATTGTCTCCGACGCATTCTTGGTTTTCTTAATCCTCCGAGTGCGCTGGAACTGTGCGTAGCGTACGGACGACCCGAAATGATGGGTTGGTTTTACGAAGACGGAGGAGTGTACACATACGACGGGACAGATCATTTTCTACCCCCTAGACATATTAAACATTTGCGCTATACTGGCGTATCACCGAACGTCGACGAATTGGCTGCATACACCAGTCTGCACACACTCAAGCTGAAGGATACCAAGGTAACGAACGTTGACGCCCTAGCTGCGTGCACTAGCTTGCACACACTCGACCTAAACTATACCCAGGTGACGAACGTTGACGCCCTAGCTGCGTGCACTAGCTTACACACACTCAGGCTGAAGTATACCAAGATAACGAACGTTGACGCCCTAGCTGCGTGCACTAGCTTGCACACACTCGACTTAAACTATACCCAGGTGACGAACGTTGACGCCCTGGCCGCGTGTACCAGCCTGCACACACTTATCCTGTACTCGACCGCGATGACAAACGTCGACGCCCTGGCTGCGTGCACTAGCCTGCACACACTCAACCTAAACTATACCCAGGTGACGAACGTTGACGCCCTAGCTGCGTGCACTAGCTTGCACACACTCGACCTAAACTATACCCAGGTGACGAACGTTGACGCCCTGGCCGCGTGCACTAGCCTGCACACACTCAACCTAAACGATACCCAGGTGACGAACGTTGACGCCCTAGCTGCGTGCACTAGCTTACACACACTCAGGCTGAACAATCCCGATGTAACGAACGTTGACGCCCTAGCTGCGTGCACTAGCTTACACACACTCGACCTGAGTGATACCCAGGTGACAAACGTCGACGCCCTGGCTGCATGTACCAGCCTGCACACACTTGACCTGAGTGATACCGGGGTAACAAATGTTGACGCCCTGGCTGCATGTACCAGCCTGCACACACTTGACCTAGAGTGATACCGGGGTAACAAATGTTGACGCCCTGGCTGCA
Source organism: Sphaeroforma arctica JP610 (assembly GCF_001186125.1). Classification (NCBI taxonomy): domain Eukaryota; class Ichthyosporea; order Ichthyophonida; genus Sphaeroforma; species Sphaeroforma arctica. Next base: position 57,362 of record NW_014040338.1, on the reverse strand, counting down.
TGTACCAGCCTGCACACACTACAATAAAAAACCTTACATACATTTTATTAATATTTTAAAC
>NW_014040338.1:40113-48841 GCF_001186125.1 Sphaeroforma arctica JP610 | reverse complement strand
TGTATTTATTCTTATATTTGATTGTCTACTTGGTCTACAAATAATTCACCTCGTGTGAATTAATTGTAAACTAATTCTAACTCCACACTGATAGTGGTTTAAGGGGACTTTTACTACAACGAGAGGTCGAGGAAACCGCCAAGGCTAAGGTAATACAGATACTAGAGACGGGGAAGAACACTCAGATTAACATAACAGAACAAATTGTTTGTAAGTCTCGTATACCTTGATGTCTGGTTTCTCAATGTATCAAATTTTATTGAATACGACACTACAAATGAACCTTGGTATTGTACACTTGCTGCGCGAGGGGGTACGCGCAAAAAAACTTTTTTCTTTTGTCAAGATCGATGAGTATGGCCACAACGTCCCCTTTATTGGATTGACTGCCATAATCCGATCGGGTAGTATCAGTGGTAGTGGGGGCTGCGGACAACGACACTGCTGAGCGTACACATATATTGTCCATCTTAATGTCGCGATGGACATAGCCGTTGGAGTGCATGTGTCGTAAAGCATACGCGATCTGGTCTACAACCTGCATCTTCTGAACAAGTGTCATACCGTCGTTAATGGCGTCGTTAAGTTCCCAACCGTGGTTCTGGAATCTCAAAATGGTAAGGCTCAGGGGCTCGTTGTATATAACGCCACCACGCACATTCATAATGTTCGGATGGTTTGCAAACAACATGGCCACCTGGGTTCGGGACATCAGAGGTCCGGATAGGCGTGCAGGGGGGAGGCGTACGGACAACTTCCACAGACAGGGGTAAAGGCGAGCTTCGACCGCTATCCTTAATCTGGGCGACCGCCGCAGCCAGAGTGGCTGGGCTTAGATCCAGGTCCTTATTATAGGTCACGGTGGCGGCAGGTGGTGTATACATCTTATTATGATTTTACTCTAAATCCTAACACTTACTTGTATACTTTTCATGTAATACAATTGAACGTATGAAGTATAATGACCGACTGCGGTCGATATTTATACTAAAATGGGTGATGGTCGAGGGGGTGGCCCACCAATCATGGTTGAACCGTCGACCGCTGTTATGTTTCGCCATCGGGAGGCCTATATATACAGAACGTTTGGGGGAATTCTGTTTAGTTTAACACCCACGCCCCTCAAGCGAGTATGAATAGATGGCAGCTAGAATGATTGCTGGTACTGGAATCCCACGCACGGGAATTGACTACTTGGTGAATGGTAGCGAGCTCTGTGACCGGATATTTACGTGTGGTGTATGTGTACAAGTATCAGAGACCGTAACGACGACGACGTGCTGTTCATTTACGTTATGTGAGGACTGTGTTGAACAACTTGTACGCAATCAATGCCCCAATTGCCGGGCGCGCCGGGTTAAGTTGGCACCGAATCCGATTGCCAAGCACATGCTACAGTTGTTTGAGTATGCGTGCGAGGGGTGTGATACAACCCTCAATCCCGTCACCGGGATATCGCATAGGTGCAGTACGCAGGCAGACCCAACCGGTTGTTTGCAATTGGTTCACACACCTGAGCGTAAGCGTCCAGCTATTTTGAAGATTCAGTACTCGCCGGGTAGCGGTGAGTCGGTACAACCACCCACCAACCCCATCGTTGCGCAGTATGCTACAGTGGTTCCTAGAGACAGTGTAAACAAGGCACTATATAACGACGACAACGTTAATTGCACCATCTCGTATACACCTGACGTGGCGACCCGAATTGCGGTGTCGAGTAGCGAGACGACTACTGTTGCTGCCACCCGTTCCAACCAAGCCCCATATGTTAACGACCAAGTCCCAAGTACCCAACAGGTTCATATTAGTCGCCACGGTAGGATTGCAGATACAACCGGGGTTAACGTACACCGTGGTTACCAGATAGCGGGTACAACTCGGACCAAGGTACACCTTAGAAACACGTGTAGTGTACTAACGAACAAATCCGTGGATAAGGTGCCCGTTTCGAGAACGACTGACTTGTGTCTACTATGTATTAGCCAATATAGGACTGCATCCCAAACATTGCTAGATAGAAGTGGGGTCCGTAATTGCAGACCCAGGGCCGATGTTAGTCACCACCACACGGCGCCGGCTGTGCAAAATCAGGTTGGAGTGGGCTATCAGATTGCTAACATAGGTAATCGTAGAACAAAGGTGCACACGAAATCTTCGTGTCGATATCTTACGAACAAGTCCATAGTTCAAGTTTCCGTTGATCCGGAAACTGACCTGTGTCGGTTTTGTCGTTGAACCCCTAAATCAAAAAAACCTATTACTAACCCCTAAAACCCGACCCCTTAAACTTTAAACTTTAATAAACCCTAGAAACTCTTGGGTAGATCTAAACTTTAAACTTTAATAAACCATAGAAACCTAAACCCTAAAAAAAACACTAAACTCTAATAAACCATAGAAATCTAACCCCTAAAAAAACACTAAACTTTAATAAACCATACAAACCCTCGGCTAAGCTCTTGGTCCCGGGGTTTTATTAGCGTGGCTGGGGTGGTTGACCACGCAGCTCCGAATCGTGAACCCCCATCCAAACGGTCTGTTAACCCAAAATACCGAGTCCAGCGGGGTGTATAAATAGTCTGGCCTTTTTTGTTTTGTAGGTCACAAGCTCACTAGCAAACACTAACAACAACTAGATCTAATCCACACCAACAACTGTAACAATAACCATGTTTCTCGCTACACCCAAGCACGCTGGTAGCCACGTCTTCAACGCGGATCCCATCCTAACGGCTAAGATGGCGGGCCACCATGTCCACGGGTACAATGATAACGTGTGCTTTGTCTCTGAACGCAATCCTACGGTGGCTCGGCCGGTAATCCTATTCCACTTTGATGCCAACTGTATCCTGGAGCGGGTTACTGAAATCAGAAAGCCAATGCTCTTTAACACGGTTCTAGACCGCAACTACCAACCCTGTCATTGCATTACGCTTGTGGGGGTGAAGACATCTGTGTTACCAACAGCTGTACCAACAGCACCAGCCGCGATTGCAAATCACGTGCCCAGGTATCAGATGGTGAATCCTAGCGACTACCACAACAACCTTCCTTCGCCCAGTCCTGCAGCTACGGCAACTCCAACTACACTGGGGACCCCCGTGTCTGACGTTGCGGCTGCAGCCATTGCACGATCCGGGACCAGTAGCCATTCTAACGCTACTACGTCACCCGCTGAACCCACCCATGTCGCTGTTGCGCCGATTTTCCAGTCCCGCACCGGGTACCGAATTGTCGGTGCTGCCAAAGGTAAGGTGCACCTTAAGCAATCGTGTGGCTCTCTTAAGAATAAGGATGTGGAGGAAATGAGTGTAACCGAAACAACCGACTTATGTAAGAAGTGCTACTATGAACCAGAGGTAGTCGATGTTTCGGTGGAGTATTCTGATTTGGAAACCATGGTAGCTGAGCTGCCGGACACCCCAACCCAAGTCCCTGTTACTCGAGCCTCGGTTGTTAACCAGACTCTTATACGTGAACCCACGACCGCCGCAATTCCGTCTGTGCAGTCCCGCTTGGGTTACAGAATTGTCGGTGCAGCTAAGGGTAAAGTGCACGTAAAGGATACTTGTGGTTCCCTCAAGAATAAGGTTGTGGAGGAAATGGTGGGGACCGGAACAACCGACTGGTGTAAGAAGTGCTACACCGAAGAGGTTGTGGGAGTGTCGGTTGGGTACGCTGACATTGAAGCCATGTTAGCCGAGCTGCCGGACGTACCAACCCAAGTTCCAGGTTCACGACACCCTACTACAGCAACTATTCCCACTACTCCCACCACGTTGCTGCCGCTATCGTCAATTACCCAGTCTGGCACGGGCTACCAGATTGCGGGTTCAAAGGGAAAGGTGCATCGAAACCGCACGTGTCGATCACTCAAGAATAAACTGTTGGCCGAAGTTTCAATCACGGGAACTACAGCTTTGTGCCAGGTATGCAGTACCTAATAGGATGTTGAACGCGATATTGACGTTACGGGGTGGATAGGCGACAAAGGGCAAATCAATAGATTCTTATCTTTCAGTAGTCTAAGTTAAACAAAATAAATCTTTACACATTGACTTCCGAGACACACTTTAAACTTTACTTTTAGGCCTTTGGTATAACATACACACTCACCTTGAACTTACTTTTAGGCCTTTGGTATAACATACACACACACCTTGAACTTACTTTTAGGCCTTTGGTATAACATACACACTCACCTTGAACTTACTTTTAGGCCTTTGGTATAACATACACACACCCCTTGAACCTACTTTTAGGCCTTTGGTATAACATACACACACACCTTTAACTTTACTTTTAGACCTTTGATAATACATATACACACGCACCATGAACTTTACTTTTAGACCTTTGATACTACATACACACGCACTTTAAACTTTTGTTTCTAACCCACACATACACACATCTTAAACTTTACACCTCGTTTTCCATCATGCACATATATCCTCGTTCGTTCACGTGTGTGGAAACTTTGCCACGTGGCACACGATCCACACAACACACATACGATAGTTTTAGGGGTTAGGGTTCTTTATTCAAGTTTTGGTTAACGGAAGGATAGGGTTGTTTTAGCAAGCTCTCTGGGTGCTTTAGGGGTTTTCTAACCCATATAGAGCAGTGTATTCCGCGTTGCAAGCAACCTATCAGCTCTAATCCACTGCATAACACGCCCTTGGTGCACACGCCACAGGTAAACATGTGTTCGCGTATCAATTCCATACTAAGGCTCACCCGGTGGTCATCCTCAGTAACCTGTACAGGTATTGCTGACCCACCCGTATTACCAGTAGCGGTCGTGGTAGTGCTAAGTTTTTGAGGTTCGGTTCGAGGTGGTGGTTTGAGATCATTGGCCTGGTGTATCGTGTGTATGGGGCCCAGTAGACACATTTGCGTCACTGCCGTGGGCATGTCGGGTTCGTCAGACGTCGTTCCTTGTTCGTGACGTACCACCCTCGTTATAGGTTCGGAGCCCGTGAGATCAATGTACGACGTGAACCCATTCCCAAACCCGCCGTGGTCGCTGCCACTACCATTGTTGGATGTCATGATTATCAGGGGGCGGGCAACAAAAATATAATTGTGACTGCTCGTCGACGGCTGCGTCTTATCTATATATACCCAGACGCGACTATCGTAAAGTATTGTTGACCGGTGAGGTCCGATCGGTGAACCCCCCCGGGGTCGGGTATACTTTCACCCCAAACTCCTAAACCCCCAAACAAAAGTAGTTGGTATATATATAGCGAGTAAGTGTTCATTATAAGTCACACTCACACCCCAAACCCAAATTGTGCAAAACCCACTCTCCGCTTTTGCGCCTACTGATTTAAAAAATGGTCAAGTCGTTTAAGGACTCCATCACGGCGGACCTACTGGACTACCAGGGTCACTTTACCAAACACGTTGATATGTGTGTGGAAGGTTGGTTGAATCGTAATGTCATTAACCTCCTCAACATTACCAGGGACCTCCAGGCGACAGGCGTTGTGCCCGACACCGAGAAAACGTTTGAGAATACAATGAAACTCTTGAGGGTGTGCTACGACAGAACGACCAATGTTATTGTGTGGAACAGCGTTTTTGTATTGCTAATACATCGGGAATTGAAGAACGACGATCACATAGCTCAGATTATCGATAGCTGGAAATTCAGCCACGTCTTTCACTCTGGACCTATGGACCCAGTTCCACCCAAGGCCGAGGTAACCGCTAAAAGAAACTATCGCAAGATGAGGTGTGGTGTTACAAAGAAAGACGGCAAGTCGTGCAAGCAGAGAATCATCAAAGCCCCCTATACCTGTCGGCATCACAGGACCCCTCCGGTTGTTTAACTTTCGTTTCGCAACACCTAAACCCTAATCCTAAACCCTAAACTCCAAACTCTAAAACCTCTTCGTCTTAATAAAAACCCCTTTACCCTAAAACATAAACCCTCGTCTTGATAAAAGCCCTAAACTCAAACCACTTGTTATACACATGAGTCATTAGTACCTGTTTAAGGGATGTGGGGTTTTTCCTAGCCAGTTTAGGGCTTGACTGTAACCGGGTGGTTCACCGATCGCCCCTCACCGGTCAACCACCCATAATCGGTGCCTCATTTTGCCGACGCGACTAGTATAAAACCGTAGTCTCGATCCATCTCAACATCACACTCTCAGCATCTCTACAGTAATAACAACCTGAAGACCAGCCACTCCAACCATGAATTCGCTACCCTCTGAAATCCTACAGGACAATGTCTATGGTATTCTAAACGCTGCCGATCGCCATCAATTGGCCATGGCCATGCCGCGGTCGTCTAAACACTTGCATGGCGACGAAGGTGCACTTGATGAGTTTGTTCGTACCGGTGGTTCGTCGGACGTCCGGTTCTCGCGTCCATTCGCTCTCACACACATTGTGTACGAGCTACGCCATGTTGTCAAGGACCAGGGGCTTCTAGCCAAGTACTTGAGCTCACACCCGGCCCCGGTGATGATGGAAGAACATCATGGAAACATGGAAGATACGACGCTCGCCTTCCCCCAGTACATTCAAGTTTCGGAACCCACCCGTCTCTCGAGACCTATGACTTGTAACCCCGTCTACTTGGACAAGGTTCTTCAGAACAACTCGGTGCGACACGTTAACAGCTACGCATTTACTGAGGACCTCAGGTACGCCCCAGATTCTACAAAGAAGCTGGAAGACGGTTAGGGTAATTTACAGTAGATCTGATTGAATTCCAAAATTCTTGTCTTAATTTGAAGAGGATCCGATGCTAGTGGAAAACACAAACAATACGTTCCTCAAGGAAGGCACGAAAGCATGTGGCAAGACCCCATGGGGTGTCATATTAGTAGCACAGATAGGAGTGAAGTTTTCATATTTTGTCTCAACGCAGGGACAATATGACATACACGTTTTAGCATCACAACCTGTTCACCCTGGAGATGCACCGCAAGGAACAGAATACGAGACACGTGTCAACATCATTGTGTCAACATCATTGAGTAATACCACAACTTGGGACATTATACCCCAGAGGAAACGGTGAACAAGTTGCAAGTATACGGACACGATTGGCCACAAATCCAACAACATGTACACAAGTACATTGAAGGTTGCGTACCATGTCTCAAGAATGAGATATACAAGAAGGAATCTCATCCCTTGCAATCAATCACAGCCGCATTTCCAGGCGATAGAGTCCAAGTGGACACCATTTGGACACAACTGGACACAAACAGAGGATACACATATGTGTTAGTATGGCTAGATGTGCACTCATCATACGTCATACTCAGGCTAATGATGGACAAATCAGCGGCTACTGTAGCGCGTACGCTGGTACCTATCATGTGCGAACATAGGTTTCCCACAAATAAAACGCGCCGACCAAGGCACTAAATATGTTAATGAAATACTTGCAAAAGTCATTGAACAGGCGCCGACACAACACCTCATCTCTCGCTCGTACCAACCTGAAGTCTTATGCGCCAACGAACGATCACATAGAAACGTACTACCATTGTTACGAAATTCGTGGAACAAAATCCAGGTAACTGGTGTTCACGACTTCCCTTCGTACAAATGAGCCACAATCTGTGCACCTCAAGGTAAATAATTCACCGAGATTTATTGTATACTTTTGTCGCAGACAGAGTCAATTCATGGACTGCAATACACCAGTAAACACACCCAGTACAACAGTATCTTGGGAAGAGCGACTGCATCATCTAGAAGAAGCCATTAGGCCACAACTAGACAGCAATGCTGTGCAATATCAAGAGAAGCGCAACATACGACCGAAAGTACCAAAAGTATGTACACTTCCAGGAAGAGGACATTGTCGTAGTCCGCTATCAATGTGAAATGAACAAGATGACAGTACCATATGGCGGACCATACAAATAATATGTAGGGAGGGCAAAGGGTATTTTGTTTGTAACCTTGGTGGGACTAAAGCCCTCGAATATTCTAACTCGGTCGGTGATGAGCTAATTGGACTCGTAAAAAAGGTAAATGCTCCGGGAGCAATTCACGTACAACCAACCGAGGAGGCTCAGTTCTCCTCGATAGTCGACCACAGGCATCCGAGGTGGCCGAGGTGATAAATCCCAGGGGTATCTACTGCATTGGACAGATGAGGATCGTGCCTGGACGCATAAATCAGATATCACAGATGCTGATGTTCTTACACTATATCGTCAACGCACTCGACTCAAATGAAGATAATCAAGGCCAACGAAATCAACAGCAACGGCCACTGATGGAAGATCAGCGAGCAACAGAAAGCGCACGAAGCGAGGGGACCTAAGCAAGTCTCACTGATATCAAGGGACACTTCTACTTTTCTCACCTTGAAGCATGCTCCGCCCACATACCAGAGGGATAAGGACCAAAGACACGGTTGTAGAGCCACCGTTGAGATGCGTTTCCCAAAGCCAAAATATTATCCCTAAGCCAAGTTGAGATCAACCGAGAGCACCGGTCAAGACAGACTCCGATGAGCGTGGTTGAGAACTCCCGCCATAGTATAAATCAATTAACAAGTAATATGTAAGAATAGATAATGGTGGCAGGTTTTTCATCTTATGCCCCCTAAGAGACAAGATTTTCCCCGTTCAAAAACACTAACCTCTAAAAAATCTACTACTGTGTAGAAATACGGCCTCCGGTCAGTCTAAAATATCAAGATCAATTGAGATAATACATTGGTTTTTATTTGTATTTTAAG
>NW_014040338.1:22653-24970 GCF_001186125.1 Sphaeroforma arctica JP610 | reverse complement strand
GGGGGGGGGGGGTGTGTTTGTCGTGATCCTGATCTTTCAATTGTTGCATTTCGTAAACAAGGCGTATTTTACATAATTTGGTTCATTTCCTGATTTTATGGTTTGTTGGAACTACTCATGCTGCTTTATCTTTTTATCACCAATTAGCTCCCTATTTATATGTCTCACCTGAGAACCTATGCACCGTTTTTTTACAGTCACACTTCAATATTTGGCCTTTAAACCCACAGGGCACATTTGGTATGTTCGTGCATGATCAATTTCTTAATCACTGAATGAAGTTTGATCAAAACTTAAGTCACGCATACCACGAGCCACAGATAGTTGCAAAATGAGAGAACAATTCTTCGCACCTGTTAGCTTATATTCCCAGAGTTGTATTGTTGTTTGCTGCTCAGCGGGCAACGTTTTGGTCGATACGGTACCTGTAGATAACGAGGCATGCGTCATAGCGGAACAGCCGCTCGGTCAGCGCGGCGAGCACGGCGCTGAAGTGGCGGTTGACAAAACAGCTGTATCCGTGTTGATTCTAATTACTCAATTTTTATACGCTGTAACCGCCTTTTATACTTTTCAGAAATTTTTACGGAAAAGAGAGCCCAGCCGTGTCTTCTTGGAATGTGTGGCTATGTATTCTAAAAACAGATCACTCAAACCACGTGTGCAGAATGTGCCAATGTGTATTCTAATAATCGATCACTCAAAAACGAGCGCATTGTGGTCGCATGCGGTAGCAATAAATAGCGTAGCTCAGCACGAGCGCATTGTGGTCGCGTGCCGTAGCTATAAATAACAGCTCAGCACGAGCGCATTCTGATCGCGTGCCGTAGCTATAAATAGCGGCTCAGCCCGAATTTATTGTGGTTGCGTGTGGTAACTATAAATAGCTCTAAATAGCTCAGCTCAGTACGAACGCATTGTTGTCGCGTGCCGTAGCTATAGATAACAGCTCAGCACGAGCGCATTCTGGTCGCGTGCCGTAGCTATAAATAGCGGCTCAGCCCGAATTTATTGTGGTTGCGTGTGGTAACTATAAATAGCTCTAAATAGCTCAGCTCAGTACGAACGCATTGTTGTCGCGTGCCGTAGCTATAAATAACAGCTCAGCACGAGCGCATTCTGGTCGCGTGCCGTAGCTATAAATAGCGGCTCAGCCCGAATTTATTGTGGTTGCGTGTGGTAACTATAAATAGCTCTAAATAGCTCAGCTCAGTACGAACGCATTGTTGTCGCGTGCCGTAGCTATAAATAACAGCTCAGCACGAGCGCATTGTGGTCGCATGCCGTAGCTATAAATAGCGCAGCTCAGCACGAGCGCATTCTGGTCGCATACCGTAGCTATAAATAGCGGCTCAGACCGAATTTATTGTGGTCGCGTGTGGTAACAATAACTAGCTCTAAATAGCTCAGCTCAGTACGAACGCATTGTTGTCGCATGCCGTAGCTATAAATAACAGCTCAGCACGAGCGCATTCTGGTCGCATGACGTAGCTATAAATAGCGGCTCAGCTCGAATTTATTGTGGTTGCGTGTGGTAACTATAAATAGCTCTAAATAGCTCAGCTCAGTACGAACGCATTGTTGTCGCGTGCCGTAGCTATAGATAACAGCTCAGCACGAGCGCATTGTGGTCGCATGCCGTAGCTATAAATAGCGCAGCTCAGCTCGAACGCTTTGTGCTCGCAAACGGTAGCTATACATATCGCAGCTAAACATACGCCCATTGTGGGCGCGTGTCGTAGCAATGATTTAAGCGGCTCAGCACGAACGCTTTGTGGTCGTTTGCGGTAAATTTAAATATAATTAAATAGTGGCTCAGCACAAGCGCATTCTGGTCGCGTGCCGTAGCTATAAATAGCGGCTCAGCACGAGCGCATTCTGGTCACATGCAGTCGCTATAAGTAGCGCTAAATAGCGTAGCTCAGCACGAGCGCATTGTGGTCGCGTACCGTAGCTATAAATAGCGCTAAATAGCGCGGCTCTGCACAAGCGAATCGTGGTCGCAAGCGGTTGCTATAAATAGGGCTGCTCAGCACGAGCGAATGTGCTCGCAAGGGGTAGCTATATATGGCGCAGCTCAGCACGAGCGCATTGTGGTCGTGTGCGGTAGCTATAAAAAGAACTAAATAGCGGCTCAGCACGAGCGTATTGTGGCCGCGTGCCGTAGTTATAAATAATGACTCAGACGATCGCACTGAGGTCGCGTGCTGTTGCTATATACAGTGTTAAATAGCGCAGCTCAGCACGAGCGTCTTTGTGGTCGCATGCGTTAGCTATAAAAAGCGTAGCTCGGCATGAGCACATTGTGGCTTACATG
>NW_014040338.1:0-21851 GCF_001186125.1 Sphaeroforma arctica JP610 | reverse complement strand
TGAGCACATTGTGCTTACATGCGATAGCTATAAATACCACAGCTCAGCATGAGCACATTGTGGTCGCGTGCGGTAGCTATAAATAGCGCTAAATAGCGGCTCAGCACGAGCGCATTGTGGTCGCATACGGTAGCTGTAAATAACGCAGCTCAGCACGAGCGCATTTTGGTCGCGTGCCGTAGCTATAAATAGCGGCTCAGCACGATCGCACTGAGGTCGCGTGCCGTAGTGATAAATAGCGATAAATAGCGCAGCTCAGACCGAGCGCATTTTAATCGCGTACTATAGCTATGAATAGCGCAGCTCAGCACGAGCGCGCAAGTTTGGGGCATCTATGGTTGTAACTGAGAAGTGATGTCTCACTTTGATCCTTGCCCGGAGTCTCATTTTGTTTTCGGGTGAATGTTCTCTTATGCTGCGCAGAGCGGACATAGAACCTCCCTTGCGGTCAATCTATATTTAGATCGTCCCGGTCATATGTGCAATGCAACCAATCGCGCTGTATGAAAGGTTTAGCAACAGGTCCTAAGAAATTCTTTAAATCACTTTCCATTCAATAACAAAATGGGTTGCACAGTTATCGTCATTATTATAACCGCTATTGCAGCGACGACATCCGTTCGCAGCATTTTGGAATCTAACCTCTTTGCACTGGGACTGGACAACAACCACCTGAATGTCAATACCAGATTTCACGGCTTGTCAAGAGTCTTCTGTGCCCCAAAGGGCGATGGGTTTGTCTGGCTGCAGGCTGTGCGAGTCGGCCACCAGTTTTGGGTATCAGGTGTACGCGACCGTCAAGCCATGTCTGAAAACGCTGTTTGCGGAGGATTTGCCCACCGCAAGAACAAATTTCGATATCACCATACCTCGGCGTCAGCGCCAATGCTTCAAGATTGGAAAATCGTTTCTACTGGCTACGAACGATAGTAGGCTCAGCTGTGTCGCCGATGGCCCAAAATGTCACAAGTACGCGTCCGCGTCAAAATGCATGACTGTTGTTAAGAAGACTACCATCCCTGACACCGTACTATACGCTAACGTCAAGTCGTCAGAGCAAATGAATGATTATACCATGTAAATAAAAATAAAACTATGTATCGCAATGATCGCACAACCACAATACTTTCTTTAGCACGCACGCACGCACGCACGCACGCACACACACATACAAATGTCCTGGGCTAAAAGCGCACCACCAAGACCCGTGCATCATGCCTGGCACGACTATATAGCACCCGTCATACAACATTTCGTACACGTTCTGTTCATGGCGCCATCATTGTGGATGACAATATCGTTATGCGATTTAATAAAAGAAATATCGCGTAGACCGATATTTAAACCCCTTGGGGCGTATCTATTTGTATTTAACCACCAATATGTTGTTTCTAGAAAACTCGACTATTTGCACAGTACTGTATTCCAAGATTTCAGGCATATCGTTTTAGGTATCGATATCAATATTTTTTGCAAAGCACAGCTCATAGCAGACGTTTTCTATACAACCAAACTGCGTTTATGCCAACGTGGTCGCGTATATATACCGCGTATTCTGCCCACTTGGTCATCAGCATCATCGGTATTTTTTCCTTTATGATCCTTCCAAGGATGACGAATATAAATATCAATTTCATTGTCTGGAATACCCACAGCGCTATTCTGGCCCCGGACGTTTCAACAACATTCCAGACACACTCAAGAACGCTCAATATGACTGTGACCAGTATAGCATAATATAGTCTGTCGAAGCCGTTAATATCTGATCCGCGCATCATGAATAGTATGATGCCCTGCATTGTTTAGAAAACACCATATAGTCCGTTGAGGTCTCATCGACAGCCATCATGACGACATACCAAAAGCGATTGCTCGATGTAAGTGTCATTGCGCGGAGGCGCAATGTACTTTGGTCAAATACACGTGGAAAGTACATCATTATTGATATACATATACAGTGCATCTCCAGCACTGCCAACAGTACGACCATTAGTTGTCGATACAGTTCCAGCGTGTACTCGATCAGCTTAGGGTCCAGAACATGCCATATCCGAACGCTATCCAGTTCAACAGTTGGACATTCTTAGCGTATATTTCCTCGATAGGTTGTTTTGACATTATGATTTTAGAATTATGATTCAAATCTGGACAAAGCGCATACTATTTATATGCGCATCGGCGCTAGCAGACAAATCTATCCCCTGCGCGGCGCACATGCGCGGCACACGTCAGCTATAAATATAATTGCGTTAGAGGAGATTGGAGAGTACGAAACTCTGCGCTATACATATACCAGCACATCTATAATCCCGTCGGACAGGGCAAACTTTGTACTCGTCATTCCCATAAATACCGCCAGTATATGATTATAATATCGTTAAAACATAGAACCGTGCCGGATTGGAGCGACGGATGTCATGCCATCCCCCGCAATCACTGTCTGTGTAAGCAACTAGGTACTCATCAGATGTAGCGGGTGTGGCATCGCAGCCTGCCTTAATCAACGTGCTACCTTAGCCGCCGCTCCCAATGAGCTTCACTATCAAGCGCTCACCCATATACTACAATGCCTATCGGCTACACGCCATTGTCCGTTGGTCTATTCGATCCAACAAGGTGACGGGCCAAGCCCAAGTTAACTATAGAGTAATGGAGGCTGAGGGCCTGAAAAAGCCAGAGTTCCATGCCAGAGAGTCGGGATTCGTCTGCGGCTGTGAGCTGGAGGGGTGAAGGGTCTGCAAAATTGCAGTCAGCAGTGTAGTCATAAAACGTTGACGGCGTCGGTCCTCTAATACTCTTGAAAATTAGCAATAAGTTCTTTGGGTGTAGTATATCGAAAGGCGCTGTAACTCATTAGAGGAGCGAAAGCTGGGGGTAGTGGGTGTTCGAATAGGGGCCGAGAGGGGACGACAGAACGAGCTGCCGTGGCCGGCTGAGGGTCAACAATAGGAGGAGTCGGCATAATATGGGTCAACTGAGGCGGAAAGTATAAAATAACGGTGCTAGGGGCAACGGATGGAGTTGAGGCAGGCGTGATGGTGAGTTACGGGGGCGCGGTAGCGACAGCAGGTGATGTACTGGGAACATGTGGGACAGAGGCTGTGGTCGACGAGTTGAGATTGTACCATTCGGCAGGAAGGACGTAGCCGGAGAGAGTATCAGACCGTGTAAATCGCTTGCCATTGCAGTTCCATTGTGGAAGCTCGTTAGGGAGAAACTTAACATCACGCGAGTACAATTGGCGCTGTGTAGCAAAATTTTGAATTTTCAACGTGTCAGGGGTGCAGTTGGGTTCTCGGCCAAGGAAGACACCAAATTGGAGAGCTGTATTTATGGACAGATTTGGCCTTGTTACCAGACAACTTAAACATCCCGACACATCTGTATCGCGCCTCGGGAAATCGGGGAAACGTAGTTCCAAGCCATTTGTCGAAGAGGGAGTGTAGTCGTTCTGTGGCTGCCAGATTCTCATTTCTAATCATGTCAGCATGGGCATTAGCGTGTGACCATCAAGCGATGGGTTGGAAATAATCGATTAGAAGAATAGTGGTCAGCTCATTCAATGTACGATGGGGGCTTTCGACCTTCCCGTTAAGCTGGGGGTGTTAGCCGGCGATTTGCGGAGGGCTATGCCCCGATTGAAAAGCATAGTTCGCATTGATTTACTTTCGAAGGCGCTGTCCCCATCGGCAAGCATGATATGCGGTCGGTAATGGGCCGGCACCTGAACGAGTAGAGCAATGAGTGCCTTCGTCATTGTTGGGTAATGCCGAGTAGAGGGCCGTAATGCGTACCATCACAAAACATATTGAGCACATATCCGTTACCGTATCTATCCTTGGGCATGGGGTCCAGCAAGTCCACGTGAAATTGTTCAGCCGGCCCATACACAGAGTCGGACACTGCATGTTGTGACTGGCTTACTTTTCAGTTTTGCTTTTTGGCAGACTGGACAGTGTTTAGGAAAAGGCGCGTTCGTAGGTGATCGCAGTTTGGAGGCTGGCATTAGGGGCTATGGCAGATCGCAGGGGACTAATGAGAGCAGCAAGGTGCAAGCTCAGGTATGAATCTCAACAGCAGTCTGGCCATGACGAAGGAAGGTGGTGGCAGCGTTATGAATAGTGTAGACATCCCTTTGGATGAACGATATAAACAGGATTTTTTGGACTGAAAGAAAGGATTTGACTCTCACCTAGAATGAAAAGCGGACCACCAGGAGCACAGGGCCCGAGCGGGACGCATATGGTGATGATTGTACCAAGGCGTATTTTCAACCGAAGAAGCTCCGAAATTTGAGACCATCTAGGATTCTCATTGGCACACTCACTCACGAAGGCAATCCACCTTTGTGAAGAAGTTAACTAGACCACCTTCCGGGCCAGCAAATCGTGGTAGTTGGGTATTGGAAGAAGAGGCGCAACCGTTGATTGTGAGACTATACTCAAGAAAAGTCATGACTTTCTTCCAGTCCTCCCGGTTTAACATCCACGCCTCAGTTGTAGCTATAAGGGGAGGAGGATTAGTAAGAATTACATTGTCCTTAGCGGCCATCCGGATGGTAGTCTCGCGACTGCGGTGACCATTATTTCAAAAATATTGATCATAGGTCTGCGTATAACCCGCAGGAAAGATTCGAATAAGGGACATAGTGGTCGAAGGATCGACAATAGCTGTACTAGAAGGCGAAGAGACAACGATTGAAGGTGTCGTTGTGAATGGTGATGTTGCGCTGGAGGTGGTGCGAGGAGAAGGTGTCGCAGGAGGAAGTTCATCGTCGATCGGGTCATCGTGCTTGTGGTGACCAGAGCAGGCCTGGGCCGAAGGCATGTGCTGAAAAATCGGTTGAGCGCTTTGGAGAGCGGCGGAGAACTACGTAATACAGTATAGGAAACGTGATAGCCACCTTTTCTGCGAGGTATCTGAAGAGAGTTACCAACATGGGTGATTTTGCACGTGGGTTGTTTACGCAGAAAGCTGAGGCAAAAATCGTGATCTTGTAAACGGTTCTGAGAGGCTAATGGCTGTCGAAGAGAAGCATCGAGATATGTATTAAAGTCCTAAGCCAGATAGTATACCGCGCTCATGGATGATCTTTTCAGAGTTATCGGCGAGTATAAGCGGGAACCGGCCTTTCTTAAGAGATATCAATAATTTACGAGCTACGGTGTTGAAGTAGTTTGCCTTAGCTCCCCTAACAATAAGCATGACGTCACATATTTTGTTTCACGTGTGGTCTATCGTAATATATGCGAGAAACGGACAACAAATGTTGTTTTAGTATATTGTTGTGGCCCATCTTGTTACAAATGGTACATTGTAAAGATCCGGCAGGACATTTTGCGTTGTTGTGACCCTTAGTGCCACAACATCCACAGCCAATTGGGAACTTAGATGAATGATGGGACGACTTCCAGCACACAAAAGCTACTTTGAACGCGATCAGGGCGGCGAGCTACCTCGAGGCGTCGAGCATCGGCACACAAGGCACGCTGAGCTGCGGTGAGGTGCTCAGGATCGGTGGTGTGCCAGTCGTCAAGAAGATCACAGAGTACGATAGGAGCAAGGGTATGGCGGAGAATCTTGTCCGTCATGTATTGGCGGGCTTGTTCCTGATTCTCCTGGGAAAGACCTGTCAAATAGCAGTCATTGATGAAGTTAGTGGTAAATAAAAATCCCTGTAATTCAGCATCAGTTTGAAGATTTTTGCAGCGAATGGCCCATGCGCGCGAGTCTTCATCGTATCCAACCTAAAATGTTGATTGGCTGTGTTTCCTTAACCGACTTGTGGAATTAGGATTGTCGCACTATGTCGTAGACGGTCCACGGGTCTTTCATTATCGTTTCCTTACTAAGAGTTTCTCGTAGTTCGTCAGAAACGAATGAGTAGGTTGCGAGTGGCTCGGTAAGATCATTTTTTTTTTTGTCGTGTGAAATTCCGTGGTGCTGTCAGCCAGCACTATTGCCCGCCTGAACGCCCAGGGACTAAATTAAATTGTCTTCCAATACATTAGCGATCTTTGGGGCCATGGCCTTAACGAGACGGCCGAACCAGTTTACAACACAAATAAAATTAAAATACATGTATAAGTTTATTAATCAACCCTTTCTATTATACGCCAGCCGTACGTTTCAGATTTTCTATGTCCGCGCGCAGTTCCTGCACCTCCAGCACCATCAACGCCACCAGATGTTCCACTTAATGTTGATCGGCGCGCCCGTCTCATCCGCAAACGTCAATCACCCGTCGCTGATGTCGTCCTCAATGAACCCCACATGCGCCTCGTCCTTTTCCGTCTTGTAGTTGTAGCTCACCGTGTTCAGTTGGTCCAGCACCGTGTGCGTCGCGTCACTGTCTCGTACGCAACCTCCCCCTTCGCAATGTCGTACTTGATGTACAGCGCGTTCGCAATGGTATGATTTACTACTGCTCCGCTTGCGTCCAGCGAGATTATATTCGCCGGCTGCGATTGCGGGTACGCGTTTGTGCCGATCGCGATCGAGTTTGCGTCTTGTTCCCGCTGCCCCGCCCATCTGCACGTTGCCAGCGTGTTGGCGTGCGGGTGTTCTCGTACGTGTTGGCTCGTTTTCGTAGAATGTAAATTCATCACAGCAATCTCGCAACACGGCGGACAATGCGGGCGCCGACGACAGGGCCATCTTCGCATGGTGTTTTACAGCGGGTCGATTATTGCGTCTGGTTGCAACCAAGATTCAATACGAGACTCGTTTTCTCGGTTCCTGTTTCGTTAGTGTTTCAGTAAGGGATATATTCCTCGTCATCGTCGTTGCCGGATCGTTGAGAAACCCTAAAACCCTGCACAGAACTGGTCGGTGGTTCTCCAAACCAGCGTTCAGTATGATTTGCAATTTCTCTTGTGCTTAATATACCAGTCTTGCTCATACGTTCGTCGGATCCTCTCAATTCCATACCATACCTCACACCTTGCGTGTGTATTTCTCTCCACCCATTTACCAGTCTAATATCTGGTTTCCATAGCAACGAGTGGTTATCACAAGTCCCGTCTGTCCCGTCACTCGGTCGCAGCACGAGCCTCGAGCTTCTTAAACCGGCGACTCTGATAATTTTGGACAGTCAGAAGCCTTTGCATCACTGGAATCGGAAGTTGCGGCTCACGAAGATACAGAGCATTAATGATCAGGGCTGAAAACACCGCAAACCGAGACAGGCTCAGCGCCAGGAGTGTTTCTTTGAGAGTCTCTATACTGTAGATATCCTCTACCAAATCGACCAGGCAATCTCGCTGGCTAGGGCTATCAGCATCTTTTTGGCACTCGCGGTCGTTTGTTGAGGTCTCGTGCTGCATGCCACTGCAGTCTGTACCTCTGTGCCGTATCCGCAAGCACATGGACTCTATTGATTCGGTCGCTATCTGGAACGCACCTGATCCGCTAGTGGGCAGGGCCAATAATGCCCTGAGGGCCGCTTCCTGTAGTTCTCTCGCTTCGTCATCGAATATCAAGCGCGACACTAGCGGTGAATCAGACACATCCATGGTTGACTGGGACAGGAGAACACCCGTTAGTTCATTAGTACACCGTTCTAAGATGGCCTCTAGCTCGCGCACGCGCACTTCGTCCAACACAAGCGGACACCTTCGCTGCGGTTTTGCACCTTTCTTGTGCCTACCGTGGAGTAGGATCTTACTTTTGGACCGGCTGCCAATCTCCGAATCCTGTTCGAGGCCCGGAGGGATACCGCCACCCACTGTACCTGTCCCTTCGGACCCCTCGTCTTTCTTTAGGGCTTCAGTACTCTCAAAGTACTCAGATGTCCTATTTCCTTCACTTGCCCCCTCTACCTGTGGCGCGGTCAGGTTGGACAAATCTACCTCTGCGATATGCACAGCACCGGCAACGTGTTGTAGAGTCGCCAGGTGTAGGCGAAGATCGTACAGGCGACCGTCTGTACACACTAAGGGTCCGTCAGACATCACCACAGACTGCTTAAGCAGGTCTGTCGCCCGTGTAAGCTGTGCCTGGCCCTTTTTCAACTCGGCTTTCGCTGTCTCGAATATACTAGGTCTAGGGGTTTTTTGGACCGATTCGGATCCCATTTCCGCATCTGAGGCAGATTCTCCTTTGGACTTCCGGAATCGTGCGAAAAGCCCTTTCTTCGGTCCTGCGGTCGCCTCCGTGCCCTCGACCGTGCCTACAAGATTCGTATCCGACGCTCTTTCTGATCCTGATAACTTCTCGTGCAGGTCAGTTGTACTGTCTCCCCCGGCTGCGCTCTCGCTTTGTTTGGCCAAGGCATTCACCGCGTCCACAAGCGCAGTGGATAATGATCGGAACGTCTCTATGCACATCAGCCTCGCATTGATACCCGAGCCCATTGGCAACACAAACCCAGATACAAACATAGCCAGAGCGGCGCCTAACACGGTCCCCAGGAACCGGCTCAGCACAAAGTTCTCGATAGTACGCGTTTCGCGACTTTTCCAGTAGTCCATGGTAATCACCACCAGAGAGATCTGGGCCGCTCTCCAGAGATAACCCCAGGCAGGACTAACCCATACCACCGAATCGCCGTCTGAGGCGGCCATGTATGCAGCCGCCGCGAGACACGAGCACAGCCAGAAGACTATACCCCAGCCATTGCCATCTGAGGACCACACCACGAGCCAGGCCGTCAGGCATCCCAGCGTGGCCCCCGGAACTCGGGCAAAGGTCTTGTGCACGGTGCTTTCTAAGGTGGGGAAGTAGCAGATGACAAAGGTCAGCATCACCCACGACTCGAAGTTATTCGGCGTGGCTGTCTGGATGTAGTACAGTGAGGGGTTCGGGTTTTCCTTCGCGGGCCAGATCCAGGTGCGGTACTGCACCCAGTACAGCGGTATAAGGAACACTATCAGGAGTGACACCGTGTACTTAAACACAGCGTGACCCTCCCTATCGGCCCACCAGGCCCCCGGCCCTATCCACGAGGATTTCCGCAGTAGTTGGGGCAGGCGGAGGACCATCTTTAAAGTTTGGACCACCCAGCTAAAAGCGGACGCTAAACCAAAGCCCAGCAACAGGAAAGCAAGCGACATGACCGCGTGCATGATCGAGTAGTTGTACTCCTCGTGCAGAAGCTCCTTGACCGCGGTGGAGAGTGATATGGGGTGGAAGAACGTACCCAGACTCACCTCAGTATCGCGTACACCTGCCTCCTTCAGAATACTCTCAGCCTCGACAACCGTGTCTGCTTCGCGTATAGCAGTTTCGGTGAGACGTTTACAGCCTTCCTGAAACGTTTTGTGCTTAGCCTTCAGAACACTCTCGGCTTCGTTGATTTTCTCGGCTATCCCCTGCACCTCCTCGCGGTTGTACATGCGCGGGACCAGGCATATACCCTGACCGCACAAATCCAGCAGGGACAACGCCGCCCCCCGCAATTCAAGAAGCCCGGCCAAATCACGGGCTTTAGTAGGCCTTTTATCGGCCCCCCGATCTAACAGATCGAGCGATTGCAGCAGAATCTCTGTGGTCAGAGCTGTTAGCTTGACGTTCACGTCCATGAGTGCTGCGTGCGGGCGCGCGAGGATGTTGGGTGACAACCATGTGGGCTCCAGCATTTTTGACAGCTTGAGCTTCGCAGCAGTCCCTTCGAGCTGCTCCAGCCCGGTTTGACCCACACTCAGGGTTAAGTCTCTGCGCTCGTCGTCCGATAAGGTTCGATTCGGCCCTGCACCCTTGCCTGTGGCATTCTGGGTCGTCGCGTCAGGCTCAGTACTTTTGTAGGCCGCCTGTCGCTTGGCGGTGTTCTGTTGCACCAGGTGGATGATACTTTGCAGGACACGCGCCTGCGCCAAGCGTGCTTCGGCCATCAGAGATGTGTACGGGGGTGGTATAAAAGAAACCAGGTAGATGAGATAGCCTATCAGCACCTGCAAGAGAACATTCCCCAGCGATGTGATGATGCCGTTATGTGAGCCCCACACTATCGCAGTGACCACCCACATACCCGGCGCGAGAGTAAGCTGGATGCTGGTGCCTTGGATGATGGTCACATCGACTTCATACCCGGATAAGACATTCCCCGGTGGAACTAAGAACGAGATGTCCGTGGTCCCCGCCGCGGTCTGTATCTGGACGGCCAGCTGGCTGATCATTTGCTGAACATCAACTAGCCCTCCACTCTGCAGCAGCTCGTCGAACCCTGACACCACACCTTCCTCGATGATCTGAATGACATCATTCCAGGGTACCAGCACCACGAAGCCGTCTTCGGCCATAGGGAATAACTGCCAGAAGATATTAGCTATGGTCACAATCGCAAACATGCCAAAGTTTCTCCCCAGACCCCCCAACGGGCCCACAATCCCCAGTCCAAAAATGAAGACTATGGCCAGATACGTCAGTATGAGAAGTCCGTAGCCGTCCGTAGCCATCTGAGCCATCAACAGCAACGATGTGAGCACAAACGATGCCACCATCAGCAACGCCGTGAATGCAAACACCATGCTGGACATCATACCCTGCACGTCCAGAAGAGATGCGGAATAGAACACCATGCCTATCAGATACGCCGGCTTGCCAATTGGCGTGTCGAAGACAGACAGATAGAATGCGGGTATGCCAAAGAGGAACAACCGTAAAGACCTCACAATCCGTGGATCCGTGACGGTGGAAAAGAATCTACTGTTAGTCCTCCTCTCGTCACTCAAAAAATAGTATACAGGGCGCGGGTTTGACCATGTGTCCGGGATATCTGATAGGAATGCATCTGTTTCCGCACCCAGTGGTGACGACACATTGACACCCCCGCCTTCTTGTAGTTTGTCTAGTTCTTCTGGTTTGGCATGCGACCGTTTCTTCCATCGAGGTAGTAGACGCTTCGCCCAACCCCCCCAACGACTAGCGTCTTGCTCTACGGGACCACTTTCAGCCAAGTTATCAAGGCCACCCTGACAACCAGGCTGAGACGCTGTGTGACTATTCGATTGTGCTCGGGTGCTAAACAGACGAAATCTGGTGCGCTCTTGTCGCTCTTGTCGGAATAGATCTGTTTCCAGGTCGTCCGCTATTCCACCTTGGGCCGCCATGATCACTAGTTCAATTTAATACTCTCACTATCACTCTATGTATGAACAAGGCCAGGGAAAAGGGTTCTTCAAATGGAATTGCGTTGCGATACTATCAATCTTCGATGAGATCGCTTGTATGCGGCTGTACTATTTACTACAAATAACGATACTCGAGCTATGAGGTCACTGAACAACTATTTCACCGTACATTGCAAAAGTAGTTAGATACGTGTGACGGAAAGTCCGTGGGAAGCTAGATCCATATAGTCGCCTCAGAATAGATACCAAAAAAGAACCTACTACTATTGATATATATATTTACATGATCTATATATACATGTATAGACAACACACACACACACACATATATATTTATATATAAAAGGTGTTCACTGTTCAATGGGCTTATCACGTATTGCGTATATACGTCTATTTATCGAAGACAACGTAAAATACCAACAAGATAAATACCTAAAACAACGTTTAATCCGTATTTGAATACGTTTCAACAGACTACGACTGGCGTAGCTGCCGCGCCGTAAGTTCGACTTTGAAAATAGACGTACGTACTTTGGATTTAACGTATACAAAGTCGATATATATTTGTTCTAAAACCGATATTCTAGTCTAAACGTATATACGTTTTTCTTAACGAATACAATGCCTAATTAATTTTAAATATATATAAAAATACTTGGCTAGCGATTGCTTCTCACGCTGAGATCTGAGTGGCTGAGTAGAGTGAGAGAGGGTAAATATAAGCAATGCTGTGCTAAATTTGGCCGATTGTGAAATTGGCGGCAATTTATCTGCCCTTCAGGCTTCGGGCTTCACTGACTTCACTGACTTCAGTCATAGCAACAGGACTCCAGGGACCAGGAGGCTATGCAATGCTGTTCGGAGTTCATAGACACTTCCGAGTTCATAGACGTCAAAAGTTCAAGCTCCAGAACACAGAAGCTTCTTGTTGGCATGGACTTCTAATAATCAATTGTTTACATTAGATGTTCTCTTGGGCACCTAAAGTGACTTGAGCTTTTGCCGGTGCCATGCCCGTCCAAGGAACGCATGACCTTTGGCTGACCATTGTTTGCTTATTTTCAAGTTTGAAGGTGCCTCTCTGCGTACAGAATTAATATACAGAATTTACCGCGCATAAGTATAGGTACACGCAGGTCTCATACCCTGCAAGGATGAATGAATAGGAACATTCAACATTCACCAAAGTTCTTGTTAGTAGTGACGCATGGACATGGGGTGTATACTTCTTCTTATCATTGCTTCGCCACAGATCGACACTGCGTTGAATTCTCAATGGGGTGATATTACGAAATCAGATATACGAACTGTGCAGGCAATCCACTCTGTGCGCATGAGAAGTATGGTTAAATCCCCTGGTTAATAAAGAAGACCGCGAGAGATAGTCCTGAGTAATACCATCTATCGTCAGTCGAATAGTTTTATGATTAACCTAACGCTTGTTTCAGATCCAGAACTATTTGGGGTTGCCTGTGATCCGGCAGGGGGTTGTCTCATATATAAGATGATAAAAATCAATCTTAAGCGCGCAAAGCGTCTTTTTAGAAGGCTATGGCGAAGGTACTTTCTCTTCCATCATCGTATTCGCAGCTAGCCCTGGGCGTGGCTCCACATCGTGGTCTTCCATACATTCCTCTCACGTGGCACACTTCGATCTGGCTAAGACATGTATTAACTGGGAATGTGATATCAAGTCACGATCAGCTTTGTTTGTACATTGTTCTATTTGTAAGCTTTGGGTTGTGCTGAATTTTTGTGTTTAATGTTCAAGGTTTAGCTCGTCACCCCTCCGGTTCTTTCGATCGAAGGTCGTGCACCTCAACATAGGCATACAAGACAATCGTATAACCAATTCATAGGGTGAAAAATGCATTTACTATGGCTTTATACACCCCCTTAAATTTATTTCGTATCTGGCGAAAAGTTGTTTATCAAATCATTCTTAAAAGTAAAAAGTCGTTTATTAAAAGTCATTTAAAAAAAAAGTAGAGTACATCCTATCCATCCGACCGCGCTTTCTTGGTCGCCGTGGACCTGTCCCCTACGTCAGCGCTTGTCTGCCGTTTGTACGGTTTATCGCTCTCGCTAGGTCTATCACTCGGTTGGGTTGTAGTTCTTTCAGCGGTACTGAGAGTGGGGCATTGGAAGCCCATTTCTCGTAGTGCTTTGCCCACGTCCGTCTTGAAAGATTGGATCTCCTTGTTTAGTTTAACCTGTGAAAGTCGGGTCCGGAAAATCGGGTCAGAACAGATTGGATATACAATAGCTTTTCAGAAAAAATCACACTATTCAGGTGAGTGTAAAACGAACTCATTTGGAATCTGTGACATCTTTTCGGCGAAACACAAGGTCACGGCAAGGGAGTCAGAGCATCAACGAGATACTCATGAATCAAAGCTGGACCATGGTATAGGTGACTTATACTGCAGTGTAGCTAATCATTTACTATCCACCAGGTATACTACTGATCCCAAGCTACGTAGTTGTGTAAGCAAATGGTCCCAAATTTCGGTTCATCCGACCTATACTTTGATATATTGGGCCGCCGACTATACTATTCACTCCATGCTATGTACCTGTACAACGATGCAGCGCTTAATTCCGATCATGGGCCAATATATATCCATCCCAATCACCTACTACAACACCTAAACCACACAGAACAGTTATAACTAAACCAATAGCTCGACCGTATGCTAGCGGATATGCTATTCTTATCTTAGAACATATCATCCGGGTTCTTCCTATATCAGATTGACATGGTATCAGTCCAGTCGATACTATACATGTGATGAAGATGTAATTTGCTATTTCAGTTGATTGTGCACTTACACTCGACAAGAAACACGTAAAAATATTCAAAAGGGTGTGTGTACACATATCATAGCAAGAAAGAAAACCTCAATACATGCTGGATACTTTCAAGTTAGTAGCATCATAGTCTTGGTTTCTGCGTGTTTTAGCTCACTGCAAACTCACTGTAAACTCAAGCAGTGCGTGTGTACACTATAAGCACGCTGGACGTACGCGTAAACCCTAAACCCAAAAACTCTACCAACACAGAGAGGCAGGACCACCACTTACAGGGTCGTTGTGGGTGAACTCGAAGCGCTCTTTCCATTTTTGGATTTTAAGCCCCGCGAAGCGGCATAGCACCTTGAGATCTTTGACCAACAGCTTTTGGCGCTGCGTCTCATCCACCACAGTCGTATTGAGATGGAGTTGCTATATATAGCACAGAAAAGTCGTGGAATGGGTATTGGTAGAATGTGGGTATTGGTAGAATGTCTTTCGTAATGTGACTACGCTAGTGCGGATTACTATAAGAGATTAACTTGCTGCAAGAGGATAGGTCATTAGGGTTTGTTGCTACATAGAACACAGAAGAGTCGTGGAATGGGTACAAGTAGAAAATCGGTTTGGGGCCCTGTAACAGAGACAAGAGACAGGACCGCTTGAGCTACCTCATGGATTATCTACCCTATGCAATACCTACCGCATGGAATACCTACCACATGAAATATCTACCGCATGGAATACCTACCGCATGGAATACCTACCCATGGAATACCAACCGCATGGAATACCCACCGCATGGAATACCTACCTCATGGAATACCTACCGGATGGAATACCTACTCATGGAATACCTACCACATGGAATACCTACCCTATGCAATGCCTACCACATGGAATACCTACCCTATGCAATACCTACCGCATGTAATACCTGCCCCATGGAATACCTACCCATGGAATACCTACCCTATGCAAAACCTACCTTGATTTCTCTCAGGAGCCTCTGTTCTCGAAGCAGCAACGCAGAAGCCGCCTCTTCTGCAGCCCCTTCGTCCGAGCCATGCTCATTCGCATTCGCCAAGTCGTTGTCCAGCAACCCGTTTACCGGCCCCGGTGTCGCCACGCCGTTGGCAGCCAGCCCACTGAGTTCCCTATACTCTCCGGTTAGCTTGGCTGTGGTTGCCTGTACCTCCGCTAGCGTGCGCTTCAACTGGCTTCTCAGCCGCGTGTTCTCCTTCTCCAGCCGACCGAGCCGCTGCTGCGGGTTGTGGCTGTGCATAAACTCGCGCAGCTGTGTGCGTTGCCTAGCAACGAACGTGTCCACCACCTCGTCCACACCCACATCCACCTCGGCCTGGTCCAGGCGTGCTTCCTCCTTGGCCCACTCGCTCGTGGCGCTGTCTGTGCGCGTGACCGTGAGCGCAGGCAACTCTCGTGAGATCTGAGGCACCCCATTCGCACTGTTGCGACTGTCTGGCCTCGGCACATTGTACGGCTCTTTGTGTGTGTGTGTGGTGGTGGGGTTTTGTCCCTTCCCATCGTTCGGGTCTTTTGTGGCCCTGTGGGGTTTTTTCGGGTGCTTGTCCCGTGTGTCGCGGTTGCGGTCGCGGTCTGTATCCCGTGGTCGGCTGGGGTCTCTGCTGGTGTCGCCCTTGGGTCTGTCGTTCCTATTGGTACTACTGTTGCCAGCGCCGGTACCACTGCCTGTGGTGTTTGTGTGTGTACTGGTAGACCGGTTGGGTTCGTTTCTGATCCCGCTTTTGTCCCGCTTTTCCCGGGGTTGCTCGATGTCCTTGGCGTCTCGGTCCGTTTTGCGCGATGTGGCAGGTGATATACTTCGCACGTGGGGACTGCCGGTCCTGGACGCATTCTGGCTCGCCAATCTGCTCATGGCCGCGCTCTTGCTCGCGATTCTATTTGTGGACGCAATATTATTGGCTGCTCTTATTTTTTCTGCGTTCTGATTGGCCGGCGGCCTGCCCCGTCTGGCGGCAGGCTTCTTTTTAACGCTGCTCTTCTGCGGTTCATCCGATGACGTGGAGTCATATTCTGACTGCGAGTCTTCGCTTGAGGACGTCTGATCGCCGATAGACAAGGTAAATGGGTTTACACATTAGTAGCCGTTTGAAAAATAGCAACAAGACGTCTAACGTCTGTGGCACATAGCACTGCCGAGTATATTCTAATACGTTACTGTGGGGATGAACGAGGATTGCAGAGATGTGTGTCTGATATTCCCTGGGGATAAATTCGGGCGTTTCAATTGGACGAATGGGACCATACTGCTACCAAGCACACGCTAACACACACCATGTCACCTGCGAATGGTTAAGCCTGTGCGTATATGAACAAACGCAACGGAGATAGAACTCTCCTTTGACTATTTAGTTGACTGACTGACTGTGGGCCATGTGCGGTGTGTTTCTTGTGATATAGATCTACGAAGTAACACTAAGCCAATCACAGTAGTAGCAGTACGTGCACACGACTAACACCACCACGAGCGTCTACCCCACGAGCAATTGCATAATAAAACAGCCACAAACAATCACAGCCTATTACAAACAATCACAAACAATCACATACAATCACAATCAGTCACAGTAGTAGCAGTACGTGCACACGACTAACATCACCACGAGCGTCTACATGCGAGCATTTGCATTAGACACCCGAGTTACTCATCTACACACGCGCTACAAACGGCATGCAAGGCGCTGCGCTGAGCGTGCCGAATGAATGGCACTACAATAGGTTGAGACTTACATCGTCATACTCCATGCGTCTCCGGCTCGCAGACCTGGACTCGGCGATGGTCTGGTGGCCATGGTGACGCGCCTTATCCGCGGCCAGGTTGGGCATGAACTCTTCGTCTGATGTGTTGTTTTCGCTTGAGCTTCCGGACTCCATCGCAGCGGCCTGGGCCTCTCTGATTTTCTTGTCCATAAAGTATCTGCGTAAGCCCAAAGTGCACCACAATGAGGACAGGGGGTGTGGGTGTGGGTGTCAGTGAGACGGCCTAGATATACTTATGGATGCCTAGAGCTTAGGTATATATATATTTATGAATATATATATATATATATATATATAATAGCATAAATGTACAGTAAGTGAGATGATATATATAGCTACATAGACCTTAGATATCAAATATATACAGTAAGTGAGATGATATAGTTCTATCTATAGCTACATAGACCTTAGTTTTAGCACCATCTACAACGAAGTGTATATATAGCACTACCTACACAGAATAACAATCGACACCATAGCGTAATCTACAACAGCAAGCCACCATTCAGACGACTCAGTTTTCAAACGCACGTCACCTGTCTGTTAACCACTTTTATATCTCACCTACTATGTATGTGTTGTCTCTAGTAATCCTCACACGTACCTGTCTAGTTTTGTGTTGTCTATCTCAACTACGTTGTTCGATACATATATGCATGTACGTACGCATGTGTTCTCTATAGGAAATATCAAACATACCTGTCTAATTTTGTTTTGTCGATTGTGTGTATAAAATAGTCCAGCGGCTTGTCTGTCCACGAGACCCCTTCTCCCGTGAAGGTAACCTTGCGCACATTCATAATGCAACCGATATCTACAAAAGTGCGGGATACAGGTAGAGCATGTCTGTCAGGGATGTGGCACATGTGTGATAGTATAACGCACACGAACAAAGTATGTCTGTCAGAGATGTGATGATAGCTATGATGGGTATGGTAGGTACGGTAGGAATGATTAGTATAGTAGGTATGGTAGGTATGACAGGTATAGTAGGCATGGTAGGTATGGTAAGTATGGTAGGTACGATGGGTATGATAGGTATGGTAGGTACGGTAGGGATGATTAGTATGGTAGGTATGGTAGGAATGATAGGCATGATAGGTATGGTAGACATGGTAGGTATGGTAGGTATGGTAAGTATGGTAGGTACGATGGGTATGGTAGGCATGATAGGTATGATTGGTATGGTAGGTATGATAAATATGATAGGTATGGTAGGTAAAAGTTTTAATGTTCCGGAGTATACCAGTAACAAGTAGGCGTGTCAGCAATCTTAAAAATACTATAAATGGTTCATGTCATCGTTGCTCGCGAGAACGAAAGTGATAAAAATGTTCGCAATCTCATCTCATGGCTATGATGGTCACATGAGTACTTTTACAGACATGCGCATATGTACACAACCATACTACGCTAATAAGCTTATACTCTGCACACACGCCTATGTGTACACACACACACACATGATCCACCACATCACAACGTTAAAGTGTACCTACCGTTTGTGTTACGGTCCGAAATTCGGAAGTTCAGGGGCATAAAGCTCGCCGAGGAGATGATTCTGGTGCCTGAGGACAGGCGTAGGACAAAATACAAAGTGGATTCTGTCAGTTTATGAATATACAAACATGTACACGCCACTTTACAACACTCACTATATCAGTGTATAAAACGTACTATTTTATGTGGAAATTATATGCTACAACAGTGTACATTAAATAATAACGTATGTACATCGGGAACTATATAAGTAGATCAGTGTACACTAATTACTAACGTATGTATAACACATATGATTAAACGATTCACTACATCGGTAGACACCGTTTACAAACATTTGTACGTCTGTCTCTATACATGTGTAGCCCATTCACTAGATCAGTGTACACTAACTACACCATCCCACATACCGTGTTTCAGATCAACAAAGATCTCCTTGAGCGCGTGGTTGAGGTCGGGTTGGAAGGTGTAGTTGTTACAGAAGACCACGGTACACTTCTGAATGACCGGCACCCATTTGGGGTCTAAAAAGTCGCCCTGATGCAGCTCAAAGGGACCGTAGGACTTACCAAACCACTTCATCTTCTGCACATAGGCTTTCTCCATGATCTGCAGCGGAACAAATGGACAAACCACGAGGTATGAATATATATAAATATATATATATCTACATATATATATATATATATATATATATATATATATATATATATATATATATATATATATATATATATATGTATGTATGTATGTATGTATGCATGTATTAATGTATGATGTATGTATGTATATATGTATGCATGGATGTATGTATGTATGTATGTATGTTTTTATGAATGTATGGATACACATACATACATACATACATACATACATACATATATACATACATACATACATACACCTACATACGTGCCGACTCACCCAGACTAGAAGACATACCATTGCGTAGTCGTGCGGGATGTCTCGTTTTTCAATGCCGTATGAGTACTTGCATTGGCACTGCGCCGAAGTTTGCAGTACAATCTGTCCCACGCCACTGCCCAGATCTATGAACACATCGTCGGAGGTTATAGGCGCCTGTAGTGAAGGAGATATATTGGTGGATATGAGTGAAAATAGATATGATATTGGGGCCTGTCGTGAAGGAGATATATTGATGAATATGAGCGGAAATAGGGGTTATAAGGGCATGTCATGAAGGAATTGTACTGATAAATTTAAGTGGAAATATGGGTTATAAGGGCATGTATTGAAGGTGATATATTTGGTGGATATACATTGAATTAGAGACGTTATAAGGGCATTCAATGAAGGAGATATATTGGTGGACATAAGTTGAATTAGAGACGTTATAAGTGTCTGTCGTGAAGGAGGAGTACCAGTAGATAGGAGGCTAATCTTAACGGGTCCATATGTTCGGTACATAAATCTGAGTTCCAGTACGTGTATGTATGCACAAGTACTTGGCGGATACCTACAAACTACGCCTTTATACTTGCCATATAGAGACCGCGAGGCAGCTCTGAATTGCATCTATATACGCTTGCACAACTGGCTCCACACACTCCCAGCCACCCCCACCATCGCAATCCACACTCACCTTCTCGATGATATCCTTGACGATGTTGAAGTTGAACTCGCCATAGACCTCTTCGGAGAAGCTTTTGTAGTTGTTGAGCTTCTTGGGATCGTCGATTACGTTGTACACTTGTCTCATCACCAGTTTGACCAGAGGCACATTGGCGGTGGTGAGAGCGGGCGCTTTGGAATCGCCCCCTTCAAATGTCATAACACTGGCAATGGCCGCGTTGTACCGACTCACCAGGTCCTGTGGGGTGTTTCGTAATAGAATTAGGGGCATATTTATGGCATTAGTATATTTGGTTACCTATAGAATCCGGTGTGTGTGTGTGATAGGATGCAGAGTATCGATGGAATTAGGGACGCAAGTGTGAAGGGTAGATCAGAGAGGGAAGCAATAATAATTGGGGGTTGCTTTCGTTTCGTGTTGATTTGGGTCGGAACGGCGATCATGCATACAAATCGAGGCGAAAGGACAATAATACGTTCATGTACATAAACGTGAAAAACTGGGTATGTGTATATATGAAAAGAGAAACTCCTATCACGATAAGAAACTTCTATAACGGTAAGCAGCTTCTATAAAGTGAAGTCAACTATGACCATACAACAGTGAGTCACTTCTCAGCACATAACCTTAAGACCTCTAGGCACATAACGTTGAGGCACTTTTGCGCATACAAGTCCAGTCACAGTCACCTCCGGTCGCCAGACAACATACACTTATCTCGGACCATTTGTTGGTATCGACTGAGTCGAGGTCATCCGTAAACAGGTCTTGCAGCTCTAAGAAGTCGCCAGACACCAAACGAATGGTCTCTAACAGCTCAACTGCCGTGTCGGTATCGTCTTGTACTGAGAAGGGCCACTCGAAGTGTATAGGCTCGGTGCCGGGTGTGGCTGAGTTGAGGACAAGTGTCCTTTTTCTGCAAACGGGTGCGAAAAAACAACAGACGAGGAGGACTTGTTAAACCCATATAGGCGAACTCATGTATGCCTACTCTGTATTAGGATAGACAAACAAGTACAAAGTAGATTTGCGTGACACATATCCTGACATGTGTGTGCTCCTAATTATTAAAACATGCGTATGTAAGAGTAGAAAGTTCATCAGTATATCAGAACGGAATAAAGGAAATTGTACGTACACTGCCAATGCATAAAAATACCATAATATACATATACTTGTATTAAAATATAAATGTATGAATTCGAAATATACGAATACGGTATTTACGCGTATTTATACATCTGTAGATGCGTAGACGAGAATATATACGTATATAAAGGTAAATTTATACCCGATGACAATAGACACACACTCACACACATACACACACACACACACACACACACATATATATATAAATAATATATACATATATATATATATATATATATATAAATAATATATACATATATATATATATATATATATATAAATACACACACAAACAAACACACATACACAAACACATATATATAGATAGCATATATATATATATATATATATATACATACATACATACATACATATATATATAAGGATATATATATATATATACATACATATATATATATATATACATATAGTATACAAAATATACCTATATATACATCCACCCATATAAATATATATACATACATATAAGTATGTATATATATATATATATATACATATATATATATACATATAAATAAAACAATATATATATATATATATTATAAATATACATACATACAAATATAATAATATATATATATATATAAATATATATTATACAATACATATATAATAATATAAATATACACATAAATAAATATTATGAATACATACCTAATAACATATATAATAAAATAATAATGGAATAATATATATATGTACACTTGTGCGTGTACACGCTTGTGTGCGTATATATATCCTTATATATATGCGAATTTGCTATTTGCATGTATATATATATATATATATAAATACCTATATATTGTATAATATATATATATATATATATATATATATATATATATATATATATATATATATATATATATATATATATATATATATATATATATATATATATATATATATATATATATATA
>NW_014040339.1:106175-112087 GCF_001186125.1 Sphaeroforma arctica JP610 | reverse complement strand
CCGTTTGGTTTTCGCTTTACAAACTAGATCGTATCTTAACGTACGTTCGTAGTTTTAAAAGCTACTGGGGGCTATGTAGAAATACGGCCTCCGGCCAGTCTAAAATATCAAGATCAATTGAGATAATACATTGGTTTTTATTTGTATTTTAAATAATTTAATACAAGCTCTTTTTCCAATATTTCCAAAGTGTTCTAAATTCACTTTGATGGCTCCAATAGCCTGAGTATTTGGTATGACTCATCTACTTGGACCTATTTAAGACATTAGTAGATGTAGGATATTATAAACTAAATTTTATAATCTCCGAACTACTACTTACAGGTTTTGGTCCTCCCGCCAATCTCCAAAATCCAATAAGTCTTTTTCTTTTTTTAACTTTTCTTCAGATGGAACTTTATTTATATCAGCTAATGTATTAACGTGACAAACGTTATTATGTCTATCTACAAATTAGGCATGTGGTCATGAACACTTAGTACTTCTAGTGAAAATTATTCAATAAAGAACAGTTAGAGGTACGCCCTGTGTGATCGAGGATATTTAGGCTCTTAACAAGAGGCAGTCCCGATCATTCTTACACAAGCTACCACTGCTAAATCCTAGCTGACTAAATTGTATTTTAGTTTAGTATAGTTTGAAACCTAGTAGTTTCCATCGAAGTTTACAAAGCCATCCAGCATGAAGCAAATCTATCCCTTTGCACCAAGTTAGGGTTCCCGACCTGATTTTGCGTCAATCCCACAATTTATGACCCACAATCCTAACCCCGCCTCCACCCAATCCGATGCGGGAAAGGCATCCAGTCACAACATGTCTCACTCCGGTAGTCACAGCTACAACCTCCCAAATCCAGGTCCAAACCATCACCACCCAAATCACCATCCACATACAAGTCCAAACCACCACCATACGCATACAAGTCCAAACCACCACCATACGCATTCAGGTCCAAATCATCACCATCCGATCCACAGTTCCGTCGGGCCTCCTGGTCCAAGGGGCCTCCAGGGTCCCGTGGGTCCCGGGGGGTGCCCAGGTACACCGGGTACACCGGGTACACACGGTACAGTAGGAGCAACGGGGGTACCCGGGGTACCCGGAGCCACCGGAGCAACAGGTGCACACGGTAATCCGAGTGCCGTTGGACCGGAGGGGGCCACGGGAACTACTGGAACTCCCGGTAACGGGGTTGAGGGGGTCCACATTGACGACACTGGCGCGCTGATCGTTTCCTACACAGACAACTCGTCCCACAGTGTGGGTGTGGTGCGACCGGTATTTAACACGCTCGTCGACGACTCGGGGGCGCTGATTTTCGAAATGCCCGACAGGAACACGGTCGACGTTGGCATTGTCAGGGGACCGGGATTTACGCGCGCCGGACTCAAAGCGGATGGCTCACTGGTGCTTGTGGGTACCGACGGGATCGGGCGCAACCTAGGCAAGGTTGTGGGGGCTGGTATTCCCGACATTAGCATGGAATGTGGTAGTGGACGGCTTACGTTCCACCTGTCGAATGGGACCACATACACTGTCGACGTGCGAGAGGGGTGACCCTGGGACTGGTTTTTCACGGGTCGAATTAACCGGTTCCGGGGAGCTGAGCATTTACGACATGTGTGACCAGCAAAAGATACTGAGTAATGTACAGGGAGCACCGGGTGAGAGGGGTGAACGGGGCGTTTCGTTCATCAGTGCCGTGGTCAGCGACGATGGTCGACTGTTCCTATACGACAGCGAGAGTAGTGACTACCTCGTCGTGGCACTTGGGGCGGATCTGGAAACCGGTTTACACGGTACACTGAGCCCCGAGTTTGTTCCGATGTTTGGGGAGTTCCTGCCCCGTACAGCGGCGCTGCAGAAGTACGATGCCAAGTTGCTTGGCAAGGTTGGCAAGCGGTACCACAACTCCATGAGGTGGCTGGTTGTGGGGGCGGAGCGTGTCAAGTCGAGAAGTTGCCCGTATAGATTGTGGGTGCAACGCTGCAATCTAGCTACTAAACGAACGCACTCTAAACGCTTCTCGCTCCTGAATGCACTCTAGTCCATTTCGCCCCTTTGGTTTTTTTTTGTGTTTTTGTGACAAAATAAATAAATAGAACTAAATAATAAAAATAAAACCCCTCTAAAAAACCTACAAACACAACACTTCACAACAATGGGTGGGAACGTGTCTAAGAGTTTTCGAGAGCAGACGACGTCGATGGTGGCAGACGTATTTGTCAGTACAACAACCGACATTTCCAATTCCACCAACAGTTCCAATATATCACTACAAACCATCAGGTTCGCTGGTACGTGTGGTGGGGATTTTACCAGCCAGCAGACGTCCACCAAAACGTCCAAGACCGTGCCGACGGTGACGAATAATGTATCCAATGAAGTCGCCAACAAGATTGAGTCATCGCTTATTGACAACTTTAAAAAGATACTAGACCAGTCCCAAGACGGCATTAGTACAAGTACTAACAAATCCGTGGTTATCGACGTGGTGAGTCAGTCGATCAGGTCCAACACACAGGCGATACACCGGACGGTGATTGATAACAATTTAAAGTCAAGCAACGTCAACAATCAGACCGTCGATTTTGTGGATGAGGTGGCGGGCAATTGTCATTTTGACCAGAACTCGATCCTCGATTCACTCTCTGAACAGTTTGCAACTACGCTGGTGCAGACGGTCCTCGACGCTCTAAACGTGTCGACGGTCGACAAAGTCACAGACATAGATGAGACACAGGAAAACAAGGGCCTGTTTAATACGACGATGCTAATAATGCTGACCATCATTGCGGGTGTGATTTTGGCTATTGTCGTGGTGTTTAAGTTTTTCTGAGAAACAAAAATCGAAATCGAAAAGTTGTGTCGCGTATATAAAAACGGATATTGCAGTCAGAATTGAAATAAAGTAGCGAAATGGCGAGAAGCAGTATGTACGCAAAGATCCAGAGCATGCTGTCAATGAGCTTTGATGCTGCGACAAACGAACTTTCCAACTGGGTCGCCCAGGGCGGCGTGTTTGTGGCTCAACTGTACACATTCCAGCCCGACCACGAGGAGCTCGTGTTTGTCCGAAACACGGGGTTTGACCAGTTTGTGTTCACTCACCTTGTCGGACGTCATCTGTTCCCAAACGCGCAAACTTACGTGGACGTCGTCGCTCGAATGAGTAGCGTGGACATGGTCCGCGTCACACAGTGGGTGGCGAACAACTCACGCGTCAACTCAGCGTCACTGAACCGGAACGAGCGAATTGCGGCAGACCGATTGATCGCGTACGTGAACGGGACTCGTGGTGGACTCGAGGGTGTGATGCGGGAGTTTGTGTTTGCGTACGACGTACAGCGTGCTGTGTTGATGTGGTCTGTCAGCTACGAGGATGTAAAGTTCAGAGCCAACGTCCGTTTTGCGAAGGCTATGAATACAATCCGCGTGCAGATCTTGCTACTAGAGTTTTTGTCAGTCAACCACACAAACAAAATCCCTCAGATAAAGTGGCAAGTCCCCTTTTCTATTGGCTCATACACGAGCACTAACCGAGTCCCTGGGAGCAAGTTGCGTTATCGGCTGCGGTTGTACATTGAAGTGCTCATATACCGGATCCGGAAAAAACTGAGATTGTTATAATCACACATAAAGTAGTAGTATATTTATTTATATGTACATACTTACATATACATATAGTTATATACTTCATCTCATTTACACGCGCGCGCGTTGAGTGCAACCATGAGTAATAATAACACGCTATACCTCAAGGAATGGGACCCAGAAACCCTGAGTCCCAAGACCAACCCGTCCGACCCCAATGCCAAAAACGAGTCCTACACCGAGGGGTCCAAAGTTCTCATATGTGGTCGTACCGGGCAGGGGAAATGCATGGCCCCCGAGACGATGGTCAAGATGTTTACGGGTGAAATTAAGCGTCTGGACCAAGTCGTGGTTGGTGACCGGCTCTTGGGTCCCGATGAGCGACCCAGGGTTGTTAAGACCCGCGTCACCGGTCGTGAACAAATGTACACTGTATACCAGGCCGACAGCGATCCGTACGTGGTCACCGGCGACCATAAGCTGGCACTCTTTGATCACGGCGTCTCGAGGGTCATTATTGTGCCCGCGATCCGGGTGTTTGACCTTCAGGGGAATGGAAACGATACACACGAACACACACTCTACCCAACCCAGACCTGGGACCTCGATTACACCCAACTGGCCATTAGCGACGCGGACCCCTGGTCGCGGTTTGGGCGGCTTGTTCGCCCGACTGTGAATCAGGGGCTCCAGGACCCGGCCGATTTCCTGAAGGACGCACTCTGGTCGGTGCGGTCGACGTTTTCAGACTGTGACATAAAGATGCGTGCGGCGTCCATTTCCAACATTGACCCCAGACATCGGGCACTGGTCCTGGTCATCCTGCGCCTCCACTGTCTGGCGTGCCGGGTTGGGGATGACGGATCCATCTCGTACTTTAGAATCCGCCGCAACTGCGTTGGCGGTATTGTACACGTGACGCGCAATGAAGCACTGGAGGAGGATTATGTGGGCATCCAGGTTTCTGTGGATGGACTGTTTTGCCTGTGTGACAACACGGTGACGCACAATTCGACCATTGCTAAAACTCTATTGTACGAGAAGCGCGACATGTTTGACTCGGCCTTCCTGTTTACAGGCAACCCGTCTACTGCAGTAAAAGACTGGTCGCCAATCATCCCGGAGGTGTATCATTATGTCAACGAGGACGTGACACCCGAAGCCCTCAATGACATTGTCACACATCAGCAGCGCGCAAATAACACCAAGCGCAAGGACTACTTTGGCGGAGAGCGGCACTCCAAGAGCTTCATGGCCATGGTTATGGACGATCTCAGTGGCCGGCGTACATTTTTCGACAAACTCTCGGGTGCATTCAACTACTCTCGCCACTACTCCATGTTTATGGTTGTGTGTACACAACAGTACACAAACATCTCACCCGAGGTCCGCAAGTCCGTCAATGTAATCATTTCGACGGGTGCGGACTCGGTTTCGGAACGCGAGAGCCTGTATCGGGAGTTTTTTGGGTTCATACCCGACAAAAAGGTCTTTTACGAGATTCTGGACTACACGGCGTCGCTACCGTACACGGCCTTGGTGGGCGACCGCGACGTTAAAAGTACAAATTGGAGAGATAAGATCTTCTACTACCGAGCCAAGCCGGTCCCTGATTCGTTCAAGTTGGGGTCGCACCAATTCTGGAAGATGCACTACCGCATGTACAATGTGAACCACGATGCCCAGGACGATCTTCCGGTGATATCCAACATGACGGGGATTTAGGGTTTTAAAATACGAAAAAAATTAAAATAACACACAATAGGAAAAATATTATCCTTCGTCTCACTCTCCCCATTGCATTTGATTTGGAATTGGATTTGGAACTGGACTTGGAACTGGATTTGGATTAGGGCTGATATTACCCTGTACCGCCTAGACCGACCGATCAACTCAAAGGCACCGGTGCGAGTGGCTGGTGTGAGATTGGGGGACCAGAACATTGGTCTGATGGCGACAACGTTTGGGTGGGGATTGACTACGGATGTCGCTTGGGATTGCCATAGCGAATTTTGGCGAACTGGGGACACAGGTGGTCTACGGCGACACGGACAGTTGCTACGTCACCTTCAGCGATATTGCGGCTGATGATTTCCCCGCCCTGTGGGAGCGATCGGTGACCACCGAGAAGGCGCTGGAGTCGTGTTTACCGACCCCCATGCACATGTCACTGGAGATCTACGAGACCATCATCTTATTCAATAATATATATATATATATATATATATATATATATATATATATATATATATATATATATATATATTATATATATATATATATATATATATTATATATATATATATATATATATATAT
>NW_014040339.1:98613-104852 GCF_001186125.1 Sphaeroforma arctica JP610 | reverse complement strand
TTAGTTTTGTTGAAATCTAGTATGGTGGTTTAAAAGTTTGCCAAGTATATGCAAAGCTCGTGTTTGCAAAACGTATCAGTACGTATGATCCTAGTTCAAGTCCGCTACCGACTTGATTCATCGTACGCAGATTAATCCACAAAAATTATAGAAGAGTCATCAAAATGTGTGATATCGCAAGCGTAAAGAAGAACACCTCTTACGGCCACTATCATTACGTGCGCCTTTGTGACTACTCATTGAAACAGTCGACCCTACTGCGGAGAAAAGAATATACACACGATTCAGACACATGATAAATAAATATTTAGTGAATTTACATACAATATTTGTTTGCAGCAATGTTTGCCAACAAAACCCCCGCCAAAACGCCGTCTGCGGCACCTATCAGCCAATGGAAAAAGCCCTTCGGGCGTTTTGTTTTTTGCCCATCTCGGTATTAGGGTTTAGGGTTTAGGATTTACTACCTTTGGGTTCATACTGAAGAAAGACTTCATGATTATACCATCGGTTCCTAATCAGATCTTCTTTGCTTCCAACCACTTTCTTCTGTCTGTCCTTGCTAACACACTTGCGTAGACAGCCTCCCATCGGTTATTCGAATACTTCATATCATCTAATCATCTAGTAAAACATCCACGATAGCTTCTACCCTTTCAGAAGCACTATCCTCATCACTAGTCAACTCTATATCATCAGGTTCAAATTCTTCATCTTGTATAACTGCAGTAGACTTGTTCGTTTGTCTGTCTCCTAAGTTGTGTATCTTCACCCGGCCACCACTCAAGTGCCTTCACCTGTTCGACATGCTTATCACGACAGAAACTACCAAAGATAAGTGTGCACACATTTTATCAACATATACTTCTCATATCAGTGTTTTCTAACTTTGTGAGTGACAACACATGTTAATGGAGACTCTTGGATAATTGTCAGGAATTTCAAGGTATTAAATTGTGCCATAATCGACCCTAAAAGTGTCTGATATCGACCCAAATAGTGTATATAATGGCATATCCAAAACGGCTAATTTTTGAGATTTTTGGTTTTGGCGGAGCTCGAACCAAACTTTTTTTTCTCGAAAAAGTGTCCAGGTGATTTTCAAGAGCAGGTCAGTACAAGCCATTTCCGCTATCTATATTCTCAATAGGGTCACTACTTCGAGTTCCATGCTCTGTTAAAGTCCAGGTTTGAAGTAAGGTGATGTACATCCGACTGCAGCATATGGTTTTTATGCTGAATATACAAAAATATACCGATCCTCATTGGTCTTGAAACGTGTATCGTTGTTCCAGGGCGTTGAATAGTGCACAGGTTCATTTCAGGCTGCATTTGGGGAGTTGCGTTCAGGTGAGATGATGTTGCAGATTATAATAGTGATCTGCCTGCGAGTGATTAAATTGTATTGAGCATCAAATGATAAGAAAAAACAAAACTTACTGATACACAATGACAGGTCGTCAGTGAAGACGGTGAAAGGGGACTCGTGAATCAATTATTTATTAGTAATTTATTTGTATAAAGTGTTCCTTGGAATATTTCGAACGGAGATCCTAAGCCCTCTACTCTTCTTAGAGAGGAAGACTTCTATGGGGAGACGTCCAGAAGTTCAAGTCGTCAGAGAGTCACGGTCTCAATGACTCTGATCATCGGACATGTCAGTACTGCACATGAAATGGAGATACAAGTGATAAAAGATAACCCCTTGTTGACTTGTTCCGCAAGTAACAATTCAAGTTATATACACCTCCGATTTCCGTCTTAGCTTATTATCAATACATAATGCAGAGTTCAGTCACGTTGCGTTTATTACGGCATGACTATTGGTGGAAAACTCTTTATTACTAGGTAAAAATTTGCCAACATTTTTATACTAAAATCGGTATTAGCCACAGAGATGCCCGATAGAAAAGGATCACTGGCACGGTATTGGCCACTGTTATCGCTACAACTCCGTTATTTTGAGGAAGTGGTGTTTCCAAATTAAAAAAAGATTTTAGGTTCAGTAGGATAAACATTTGGATTAGCAATCACTTACTACTCAGGGCTTTTAGGATGCCCCGAATTTGTCAGCTTCGAAAGTATTCTCAAATCATGTCAAATACGATAAAAACGTTTGTTCAAATCCAAAAACCATCATCCAAAAACCAAAACTGCACTGACGAGTTATACTTGTGTATAGAGCATAGGAATAAAAAATTGTACAAATGTATGTACAGTATATCTCTTATATACAGACAGTTACCTTTAAGTTGAGCATTCTCATACTTACGTGTAAGATATCAAGCCTAAAGACACGAAGAGATTAGTTATCGACGAGGTTGACTACAATCTTGATCCTCACCGTTTACACTTGACTACATGGTTGCCCCCAATATGTCTCAGACTATACACCGAAAGGACAGCGAGGTCGGCCCGACCATGCGCCAACAGGGTCTGGCCGGCATGTTCTATGCCACTACTTCCTTCTCCATCATGTTCATGAACAAGATTGTGCTCACATCATACCACTTCCCATCTTTCTTGTTTCTCGCGCTGTGCCAGTTTGTGGCCACAATCTTCTGTCTGGAGGCCGGAAAAACGACAAATTTGATTACATATCCCGATTTCGACATGTATGTATTTCATATACGTGGTACACGCTATAAATACTTGTACATGTACCAATACCATCTGCTGGGTTATAGTGGTGTCGCGATTGTATGGCTTAGACCATGTGCACGACTTGTGTTGTATCCCAGTATCCTTCTAGATCCAACAAGAATATTGTATACTGCGTACTGGGCGTCAGAAGGATCTGTTTAGGGGTAAAATCGACATGGCATGTACGCGTTGTTCGTATTGTGGGATTCGCTGCGACATATTGTTTAAGTTATTCACTTTCTATGCTTCACCTGTAGAAAGAAGTCGGTGCGTGTTTGATGTTGTAATTATATATGTACCCCGAGACATTCGGATTGTAAACAT
Organism: Sphaeroforma arctica JP610; assembly: GCF_001186125.1. NCBI lineage: Eukaryota > Ichthyosporea > Ichthyophonida > Sphaeroforma > Sphaeroforma arctica. Next base: position 101,885 of record NW_014040339.1, on the reverse strand, counting down.
AAACTATAAACTATACCGTGCATGTGCATTAACCATATCGTACATATGTAAACGACAATTCAGCTATACTATATATTGTTGGAATATGCCGGGACTCAACGTACATGTTTGAGAAATCTTGTCCGGCATACAATTTTCTTTCATCACCTTGCTTGTATGTGTATAGATATATCCTATATAAGCATAAGTGAGTTTACGAAATATATTTTCCATTCGCAAGACAAAGGAGTTGTTCATGTTCAATTTGTAATTACAGACTTCCTCTCTGGTTGCTGATTGCTACAAACGTTCACTGCTTGGTATTAGTATTGTTTAGCCCCTGAGTGCAATTCTCCGTATTTCTGACACATAAAATCAATGTTTAGCGAAGCTATTTGTTTATAAATTCGCTCTTCTACAGCATGTCTTATGCATTCACTTCGATCGCCTCTCAGGAAGCACTTTTGGAAGGTGTTCCCTCTACCTTTCATCTTTATGTTGAATACGCTGACTGGCCTGGGCGGCACACAGAAGATCAGTATCCCAATGTTCACGGTGCTTAGACGATTCAGCATTGTGTTCACTATGATTCTGGAAGGGGTATGTATCTAATTCTTCTTAATTAGAATAGAAGTCAAGTATGAGCGTTGCACGTGTGCCTATTAGTATGGCTGCGTGACATACTAATGCTATACCACGAAACACGAGGTCATGGACTAGTGGTAGACTTTATTCCGCAGGCTGTACTTCAGCACGCCCTTGTTCAGTGCAAAGCTCAATATATTTAAATCTCAGATACGGCCTCCTGAGCGTCCAGTAGGCCGCTTAAATGTGTTACAATGCACACATATGACTAAACGACATTGTCAGCCAGGGAACTCTTACACATCGAACCGCATCACACAGCTCGCGCATGCATTCTGAATTTCAAGTCTGTGTCTTTATACATGAACACACATAGGCGTACTTTCAGGTGCTGTATATGTATTATTGCTCTCGTGATCGATGTAGACAGTCATATGAAAATCTAATGCGTCAATTGAAATCATTGTGGCTCGCCCTGACTGACGCGCAGGCGTTCTTGACCTTAGAATCCTATCACACTTATATCTCGTGGTCTGTATTCGGATGATTCGGGAAACCAATATGTCTAACAGAAGCTAAAGCGTATTCTTTGACTCTGAGTGCGACTTGATCTTTATATACTATCTATCTTAACCCTCTATGCAAGTCTTGCAGTTTATTTGCGATAGGGCGCACGGCTTACAAGAGTGTGTCACATGTGGCTGTCTCCATACAATGCATCCAATTCGCAACTGACTATATAGCTGTGATCTTTTATTAGTGCAAGGACCTTTTTGGGTTGCGGTTGTGATTTCAGTGATTGTGATTGTGCCACAAAACGACACGTCTATGCAGGAATTTACGTTCCCATGCTGTTCACCGAGCCCTAATATTACTCTCGTGAGTGGCTACTAGATGAAGCATTCTCAACCTCTATGTATCTCTGACGGACCCGTCATCTCTTCCTTTTCAAACAGTGGTTGCTAGGCAACGTATCTTCCCGCAATGTCAAGTTCTGTGTCTTCCTTATGGTTTTTGGTGCTCTGGTGGCCGCAGTAGACGATCTCTCGTTCGATATGGCGGGTTACACATTTATCATGATCAACAATCTGGCAACAGCGGCTAATGGCGTGGTAATCAAGAAAAAGCTCGAGAGCAAGGAGCTGGGCACCTTCGGACTGATGTACTACAATACATTGTTTTCGTTCCCCTTGCTGCTGTTCATCTTTGTGTACCAGGTATGTTTCTTGACGTTCCTATGGGTAATATGGATATGTCATTATATGTATATGATATATGTCTGTATCCATACTATATATATATATATATATGTTTTTATATATATATATATATATATATATATATATATATGTTATGATATATACTATATGTTATGATATATACTATATGGTATATGCTATATATATACTAATTTTTCTGCGCAAATATGTGTTACCATCAAGATTTGCAGTCTAGGTAGTTCGTTGTTTAATAGATAACATGCGGTACTTGCCGTCAAATAGTGTTTGACTGACTTCTTTTCCCTCCCCCTTTTCTCCTGTACATATTATTAGCGTATACTGGTTTGATTTGTGTACCCGCGTGTATCCTCGTTTATTTTCAACGGCTGTGCGGTAGCTTTCTCGGGATGTTTGTATGAAAATTGGTGCGTAATGAGTGTTCGGAAGCAGAAAGTAGATACTATGACTGTGTTTGCTTATTGCACTTCTGGGTATGTATTCGTCTGACAACTGAAACTTTCATACACATGTGATACTCCATATGCGCTATCAAGTAAATATGGCAGTCTACTTGGTCGATTTTTGGCGGAACTGTTAATGAGGTCATACAATGGAAGCATTATAATCACTCTGAAATACACAACCATGTATAGCACTCGGCACATCGACAGCTGCATGAGCTAGTTAAATGTGACTGTTCCAAATGTGCTCCCATTTATACAGCTTATCACACAAAAATGTGTAGCATTAGATTATATAACGATAGTTGAAGCGTGTGTGTCAGTATGCCAGCAATGTCTACTACATCGTAGTAGCAGCTTTACTAGTGCAACTACAATCTCAAGAGCTTTATGGCACTGCAGTTGCACCACTTCCACCTTAATCTCTCATCGGAATGGACATATCGTTTTGATATCAGTTTCATCGTTTCGGTTTTATTGTCAAAAATCGTATAACCCAAAAATACAATGCTTCGACAGCCAAAAGTTATCATCAATCGTTCCATATCAGCTCTGAACAATTTCTGAGCCATACCTTTCTTCTCATCCGCAACGCACTTGTTTTGTAATAGGGTGAGTGGGGCAGTGTAGTTGAGTTCGCCGACTGGGGTAACTTCTATTTTCTCTTCTACTTTGTTGGTGCTTCGGTGATGGGCTTTGTCCTCAACTTCTCCATCTTCCACTGCACGAAGGTCAACTCTGCGCTAACGACCACCGTTATTGGTAAGTATAGAATGCATCCCATCAAGGCTGATGTATTGTGCTTATATACATGCGTATGTACATGCAGTTATCATCTACCTTTTCATAGCACAATAGTGTGTGCTAGAGTTTTGTTTATCTACATATATATATGCGTGTGTATAGATAGATATTTTATCTAATCTACATGTTTTCGACAACTAAATACGTACATACATACATATATTCTTATAGTTACGCTTATATGCACATATATCGTTACATAGAGTCATCGTTGATATCTATA
>NW_014040339.1:95261-98069 GCF_001186125.1 Sphaeroforma arctica JP610 | reverse complement strand
GTTAGTATATATATATATATATATAATATATATATATATATATATAAATTGCGAGGTATTCATAACGGGTTTCACATGTGGAATAAATCACCTGTTAACCTATGGATGCCCTGCCTTATATCCAGGTATCGATTGCACTGAGTGGTTTACTCGTGATAGTACGATTGCTGTACACAGATTCATTGAATATCATGCATGAGCGTGCTAGCTGATTCATAAAAAATCATGCAAGAGTCTGCTAGGTGAAAGCCACTCAGTTCGCGTTCACATACATATATATGAACAGGTATCTTCTGTTATGTATTTAGAGGATCAAGGCGGATTGACGAATGTACCGCACATAGTGAATATGTCAGTGCCGAAAGGCTTCAACTGGGTCCTATATTTCAAGTCCGATACTCAATGCATATACACATTTGGTGGTTTGTAAGTAGCAGCTACAAAAGTTTGTACTATGCGAACTTCCCACACATGTTTTGGATCTTGACACTCCTCGCTCTAAAACCTTCATTTGCTTTTTTTTCCTTGTACTCATACTACATATTGCAAAGCCTACTACAGGGTGCGTTATAATACCCACTCCGCCCACTTGCACTCTTTGACTTGATTTCTGGTACTTACATCTATAGATCACAAAATTCACTACAGGGTGCTTGAAGAATGTGCTATCAACATACATCGGTATGGTTGCCCTACCCGATTATGTGTTCACAATTGCCAATTTCGCTGGTGTGAACGTCAGTATCTTCGGGTCTCTACTTTACTCGTACGTCAAATTCAAGGAGCAACAAACCGCAAAGGCCGGACCTGCGCTGCTACCCATGACTAGAGATAATTCTCGGGATTAATTATTAAGCATTAAAGCAAATCTAAAATAGTAACGAGTTAACTGATGTCGAACTTCGATATTTTTACTTTCCAATGCACCATACTTGTTAGCTCAGGATATAAATACTGCAGCAGTGACCACTCGTAGACAATCAAGGGATCTGTATACATGTACCTTGACACTGCACCCTAGGTCTATGTGTGACCCAGGCAGCCTGCATCTTCTTGCTCTGAAAGCACTTGGCAAATATAGGACGAACATTCGTCTAGCTTCGCACAGGCCGAAGCATGTGATCACCGACCGCCTGTGCTTTCTTGGAATCTCTAAAAAGTTGTATTAATATATCATCAATCGGATTTGTATCCGCGTAATCTACCTCAAGTCTGATGCATGATACGCCATGCAGTTGTTTCCACAAAGCTGCACAACTATATTGAATCGACTTTATATCGAGTTCAAATCACCGTGAATCCACTTTAAACCGATGCCGATACTTTTCGGCGAGCAGAAATGAGAGTATAGAGGCTCTCGCTTACGGTGCAGGCATTCCCATGTGTTCAGTATCGCCGAATGCGTTTCTGAAATTTGTGTGTGTGTAATCGCTAGTGAATCTAATATCTCTGACTCGTATCTGTACCACCACAGAGGACGCGCAAAAGGGGACATACGCACCCGCTTGAATACCACTTCCAATGTCTTCAAACAACTCCCACTCCTTAACTTCTGTAGGAGTGGTACACAAGGATGATGTATGTAGATACCGTGGTTGTTCATATTGTGCTACATACGTGCACGCTTGCGGCCGGCATCATCACACACTATGCTGATGCCGATAGAGGCGATTGACTGTGACATAAAGTGAACTGTGTAGTTGCAAGTATACTCAGTGTATTAGGACTACTTGAAATAGGAATGCAGTTGTACTTCCAATCGCACTCTAGGTTGCACCATGAGCAGCAAAGAAAGTGCATTGAACCCCACAGATGAAAACCTGTGGTTGCAGCTTATAACTGGCATATGGCAATCAAATCAGTCAGGACACATTATAAGACTTGCAACCAAATAATCTCGGGTATATACCCAGTGGTTGGGTATTGTTCCATGTGAGCTTCTGGTTGAACGTACTCATTCCTCTCCCCTCTATACACGGTTATGTCCTCCTGGGCAATCGCCCGAAGCCTGCCGATAGTGGATACTCTGGCCTTCGTACTACGCTTATTGGCAGTCTTGGCGGGTACATCTACAATCACCTTTCACTCTTTCTTCTTGCTTGGAATTGACAATAATCGGAATTAGGACGGGAAAAAATACCGGTAGTAGCACACTCCTGAGTCCTGGGAATTTTCCAGAAGTTGTATGTGATTCAAAGCAAGCTTTCAATTCTAGATTTTTGTTTTGTCTCCCAACTACGAGTGTCCATTACCTTCCGGACAAAGCTCTATGCCAGCTGACACCGAATGCTATGCGCTTTACACTACGCGTATAAACAGCTATGGCAGACGGCTTTTATTCACCGCTCATTATTTTTTCTTGCTTGCAATCCGTTCAGGGTTGTTCAAGGTAAGAACATAACTCCGGGGTATTCATCAGCAGTTATATTTTATATTGGATAGGCTTATAATTTTGCGAACTCATCTCTCTCTCCACTATCAATGTCGATGCCCTCTCGAGCAAAGCCCCTAAGCCTGCTCACAGTGGATGCCTTGGGCTTTGTACTGTGCTTATTGGCAGAGTCGGTGGGCACCTTAATAATCACTTCTCTCTCTTTTTTCTCTTTCTTCTCCTTGCGGTTTTCGTTGTCACCTTGTAGGTTCTCGGCCTTAGTAGATGTTGTACTTTCTATTGCCGATTGGTCCTTGCTCTACAATAGGAAGCATAGGCGGATTGAGAATTAGTTCTTCAAACAAAGGTATGCGTTTGTAATTATATATATATATATTTATATATAGATATATAGATATATAAATATAGATATATAG
>NW_014040339.1:89941-93907 GCF_001186125.1 Sphaeroforma arctica JP610 | reverse complement strand
ATATAGTCTATGACAGTGTGTACATACACAAACCTTGACGACAATGAAAAGTCCCGGAAAAGCACGTGAAAGTGCAGGTGCAAAAAGAGTACACTATATATATTGCCTACATGGCCTTATAAACTAACCTATGCGTGCATGATACGATATGACTGGTTGGTATCGTGCAGTATCTATTTTTGCCCATTTGGATGCGTGCACGGATATGACTAAACCTATTCCGAATACTTTGCCATGTCCAACCACATTGTTACAGAATGTATGTTCCTAATTTGGATATGTGCACGTATCTAAAATGTCCCGAATCCGGAATGTGTATGAAGCAGAATTTGGGTGCAGGGGTATCCAAAACAGTACCTAACATAATTTCACGATGTGGTGGGTGAAGCCGATATGATTGGTCCATTGCACGGCTTGCGCACCTACCATTGGGTTGTTATTCATTTCTGTCAGTAGAACATACACCATTGCCTCTTAATCACACACATTATACCGCCTACCAATTTTCTCTTGGCATGCTTACCAAGACTTGGTTACCCCCTGAGTGCCCGGGCACACGTGACGTAGAACCACACACACACACTAGGAAAAGGAGGCAAGTCTCATTTGCATTGGCTAAGCTTACCCATGTGGTTCAAGTGAGCCATAGCTGGTGAGATAGAATTACATACACACCAGGCAGCGTCTTGCATATTTTACGTACTGGAAAGTACCATATACCTGCTCTTTCGACGTTGTGTCGGCGTATGCAAAGCCGTATCCAGGTAGATCCACTAGGCACATTTGTTTCTGCACGGCGTAGAAATTGGCACTATGTTTGGAACGACAACTTTTATTTAGTGAGTACTTGGCGAAACATTGAGTAAGTACTTGGCGTGCCAGTGGCAACGACGATCCAAATAATAATAAATACACGCCATTGAATCATACGTTCGCGCTTCTTCGGCTCATCGTATATTTCTGGTGAAGGTTTTGGAGTGGACGTTAACGCATACCAGCGCGTTTATAAATAAATAAACATCTCGCAGCGCCAGCTAAAATTTCTCAACAATAGTCCAAACCAAAATTCACTTCAATTTGCCTTGCACATGAACTATATAGACTGAACGTACCATCTTGTGGTCCCGGGCTTGTCTTCCACTACGGCCGGATTGCCACGGGGTCCTGCAAGGGCATTCAACAGACTAGACTTGCCCACATTCGACCTCCCTATAAGTAGAAAGGGACTTGAGACTTGAATATCTCACACGGTACAGTGCCGTGTATAATGTTGTCTGTTCAACTTCACTCTGGTGTAGCTTCAAGTAAAATATTCGATCAGCTTCAGGTACAAAGGCACGAGCGGAAAACGATGACATGTTAAAGAAGCATTGTGTTCTGTATGCATGTGACCATGCGCGTTCATCACGTTACCGTGTATACAGATAGAAAAACAAATATGTACACTGTCATTACTCATGACAAACGAACACCCGCTGCAAATAGACTACATTTTATAAATGGTCAGACACACTGATCTCACCAAACCACGCACGGTGTTCACAAATCAGTGCGTGCATATACATTTACAGCATGCATCTATCGTTTCCATACAAATACGCACCCACAAAAGCTATCTCATCCATCTTAAGCCTGGGCAGCTCCGACTCTTTGGCGGCCGATCCCTTGAACAGCAGTTTCTTTTCAAAGAGCTGAAACGTGTAGAGATTTGGAGTTATATTACAATGAATTGCTGTGTAGAATTTCGATGTGTACTTGCACAAAGGGAGCATACGATAAAACAGTGTATTAAAGATGTGGATAGTTGAAAACATGCATGAAAGAAACTGAAAAGCCCCAGGGATGTACCCCACGATTCAATCAATGGTCATACACAATGGCAGTGTTTTCCTTGGGCTGGCTGCAGCGTACACGAAAGAACGCTGAGAGCATTGGATTGTACCTAGGGATATCGGAGCGTCTGTTTGCATCCATAGGTAAACAATCAACATCGCACATACATACCATATGTTTCTGTGCTTCATAGCGGCAGCCCATACAGATTCATAACTATACAACTATCAGCTGTCGCTAAGTACAAATTAGCTTACACACGTTCTCATCCGGTCTGAAATTACCACTTTTTCCGCTCTTGCTCATGAATGGCACACTTACACAACTAAGATTTGCCATTGAAAGTAAAGCATGCACACACACACCTTTTCAGCTGGAGTGATTTCTCCAGTTTCGGCACTCTTAGCGGCGGCTCTGGCGGCCCGTCTGACGCGACCCGTTTGCTGTAATAGATTCACCCGTTGTAACCTGCAATAAAATTTGCAAATGTAAATGAGAAGCCTGGCTTTAAACTGAAACTCAAAGTGTGGCAAGACAATAGGTTCGCGGTGGCAGCCGCAGCTTGTAACACGAAATTATAATCGTTGGTTTGAATTTGGCATGTAAATTTTAACTCCAAAATGCTTCAGAGAGTAGGTTCGCCGTTGCAATCGCGTCACAACATTCAAGACGCAAATACGAGGATATATTCTATATTTTACAGCTTCTACTTTTTATTTCAGAATAAACGGAGGTGCGTATGCGAACAACAGCATACAATATCAAATATCTCTCCAACATTTTAACGGATCGTATGTGCATCTCAATTGTCTTGAATGGTTCCCATTTTCCTATCTCAGGAAGGATGAAGAACTCAAGAATAGCCAATTTCTGAATGGCAAATATATACGTATCTATTGCAGAAAGACAAATAGTACCTTTTTTCTACTTCGGGTAATATGGGGGCATTTTTCAACGCCACTCGCCTGCTGCTGCGATTGACACCTGATGGGGGTGGGTTGACTCTGGGTGGTGGTGGTGGTGGTTTCTTCTGTAATGTAATTTACGCATTGCAGTTTAGTCGCCTGAGCGGTGACTTAGGAAGAATATAGGTACTTGATATTTAGAGAATGGGCGTTATTTCTGTGGTGAGGTGTATACATCAAAGTACAGTCACATGCGATGATTTGGACGGTTATGGAAACCTTATAAATGACCCTAGAGAAATCAATTCTTCTATGTAGTGTGGTATATATATTAAACTACAGTTACGTGAGCGGTGAGACGCGACAAGACATACCTGGGATGTATATTGGCGTGCATCTCGTGCCCTCCTTTCGCTCTGTCTTTCCCTTTCCCCGTTTCCCTGTGGTGGCGGCTTGGGTTTCTGTGGTACTACAGCAGGTACACTTGTATCGTACTGGCGTGCTATATCCAGGAGCGAGAACTCGTTGTTTGCCATCTCTGCGACGGTTGGATTCCGTCTCGGGGCCCCGGCGTCTGCCTAATGGCATAAGGGGAAGGGGTAGTTATTGATAAAGTATGGCATACTTTTATACTACACTAGGTGATCTACAGTAATGTGCGAGATGTGCGGCACAGACCATCCCTGCGATGATTGAAATATTTTCTGAACCCTTTCCTCAAACTGGACGGGTGAGAAAATATCAGAATCATTTATAATGGGCATACTTGTGTCCGTATGTTACCAAAATATAAACAATATTATATACACTGACCAAGCTCTGCAACAACTGAAGGCTACCTCAAGACTGTCGTTGGCCTAACGAAGTAAGCGATACAAACGATTGCCAATACGTATAAGTCTACATTTCTTCTATTTATCTGGGACTATGAATCATTGTTCAAGCCAACAAATATTTTATCTACGGATAAATACACGCCGCTATAACAACAACATTCACAAAACAGATGAATCAGAAAAGTGTTAATCTTGCTTAGTCTCATTGAAACAGGTAGGATTCTACTCGAGACCAAATTGTCAGACCGAAGTTCGATATTCAAATTGAATCGTGCGATGTCATTTGGGCGGCAATACCAACTACAATCACATATACACAATACATATATACACTTATATAAATATAAATATATATATATATATCATATAGACATACATAAGCTATATATTTA
>NW_014040339.1:84668-88307 GCF_001186125.1 Sphaeroforma arctica JP610 | reverse complement strand
TTACTACTAATATATATATATTATTATTATATATATATATATATATATATATATATATATATATACTTGTGAGTATGGACACAAAACCTACATAATAATATACTTCTTTGCAGAGAACCGGATTGACATCATACCTCCGATCTAGATATCGCAGAAACTCTTAAGTCTCTGCGGCCTATAAATGCTGGTATTGCTGTACATCGTTCACGTGCAGCTGTCAGCACAGTCGCGCAATTAACAGACAGACCGCCTAACCTTAGTCGAAGCATGCTGACAGGACAATTGTAAAACAAGATTGTTGCAAGATACTGATTTATTCAATGATGGCCGGGTTTATACTGCTAGCTCGCTAGTATTTTAACAATCTGTTTATACCCAGAATAATAGGTGATGTATGTATACTGTAAAGCACAGTGCACGTGCAAGAAAATAACCTCATACTTATGTTCTTTTCTCGTTAATTTTTTTTAAAATCAATCGTTTTTGTCTCGATGCTAAACGTTTATGCTACAGTTAAATGTACCAAATCTTGTGTTACGTTAAAACGTACAAAATGTTAAAACGCTTGCATGTTTACAACCCGAATTGACATTTTTAAACGTTTTCAAGTTTACCCGATTTGGTCTTTTGGCGGGCTTTCCTCCTTTTTGGCTTTATGAGACGGTGCTATCGCTTTATCTGTAGCAGCAGCAGGGGACTTCTAGAGTGGAGGTCTCCTCCACTTTACTAAATATCTCGACGCAATACGACTACATCCACAATTGTACTTACGTGTGTGGTGTGCAGATAGAATACACACCACAGGATGTAAACCACATGTAACAGCCCTTGTACTATCTTTAACATAAAAACGCATATTTAAAAACGTATACCTCTTGCTGAATCCGACACCAAATAAGCATGCATACGGCTCTACATTATTGGGCACATATTCGATGTAGTATATGAAGTACTCGACAGGATAAATTAGCACGGGGCTTATTATGTAGCTATTGGCGAGTGTTTTTATTAGGGGGTACAGGGTGTAACACATGCGGTATTTACATTAAAGTTACGACGTCAGTGATCAGTCGACACTAGCTGGTAGTTACTTTCGACTACAGTATTTAGTAGTCTTATTGGCATACAAACACGCCCAATAAGAGGGCTTATCACTGTAGGCCGATTAGTTAATGCCGTACACGTTCCATCCTAAAATATCGACACTATACACCACACAATCCACCACTATTCTCACACGCAATTCAAAATAACAAGTATACTCAAATCATCTTAGTTGGCATCACTATTAACCACTACAACACAAATCACGCAAGCGATTAAATCCCAACATTCCCGTCATGAGTACATCGCAGCATCATAAGGCTGATCCAAGATCACGGAGGAGTGCACATACGCAAAGCAGCAGCCAAAGCCAGGCACACAGAGCTGAGCAAGCGATGAAAGGGTTCGTGTACGAATCTAGAAGGACTGTACGTGAACGCAGAGAGAAGTACGGGGTAGGTAAGGAGTGGGGTGTCATGCAGAAAATATTGAAGGATCTACAACGGCTTAGTAGGATGGCTAAGGCGTACAAGATGTTTTTGAAGTTGGGGATAGTGAAGGCTTTGGACAGGTATGTAAATACGGTTGGAACTGGACAGGTGTACATACCTGGGGGACTTTGCATGGTTGTATGTGTATATTGAAGTGGGTATACTAGAAGGGCTTATAAAAATTGAGTAAGATGACCAAGAGGCGTAAAAGGTGTCCTTGAATTTGGGGATAGCGGGTCTCTGGATAGCGATGTCGATGCGAATTGAGATGCTGTTTGGCTTGCAGGGTGCTGTGTGGGTGGATTTGTATATATCCGACTTGGCATTTTGACATGACCGTGCTTTTATAATGGGAGAAATAAAAGTTATCAGACTGCGGGAGGTGTTTCAACTGTGAAACTACCAGACACCAAGGTACTGTATCTTGGGGTAAAGTCTTAAGTATGGTGATTGTTAAGTCACGTGTACGCTACAGAACGTAGACGGCTTTATTCGGTCATGGGCTACCCGTGCCGAGTATGATCTGACCAAGCCCATTTTCCTCTCAACAATTGGTGTTCAGGGAAAACATTATAAACCTATAAATATCTTTCGAGTACTTAAGAGTATAATAGACAGTGAAAATCGATTTTTTGGCGTACTTGTATCCCATCCCACTGAACAGTTTCCTCATGGATCCGCTGCCCCAGGACATCCTGGTCATGTGCCTATCAATCGTTGCGAACTTGGCTTCGGATTCAAGTATGTGCATTTTTGAAAATGTATAAATTAGCGTTATTTACATAGATCAGTTCTGATCGGGAATTGCATGTTGATACTAAAGGTCGTGTGCGCTCTTATACGTTTAGTTGTTCACAAAATTGCTTGTTGCTACTACAGATCGTGTGTGTTCTTTCATACACCCCTTCTGTGTGAATGAGTCACACGAGCATAGCTTAGTATTGGTGTCTTGATATTTTTTTTTAGATTTCTATGCTTGCTTTCCAATTGCACAATGTGTGTGTACTTTTTGAATTTCGTTTCAGCTCGCCATATATTTATCAGCATATTTCACATAGAGATCTGCAGAGAGCATGCACAACCTGGTTTCGGCACATACATAAATCTGTATTCAACGTCGCATGTGTTTATATACCTACCATATATGTATGCTTGTTTCTCGGTCGTCAGTAGTAGTTCACTACTAAACATATAGATACGCACAAGTTTGTGACATCCTACATCTGTATAGACTCTCCAAAGTAACATACACTTAGTAACATACACTTACACTCACTCCCAATTCCTAATGATGTGTTATTGGTTCTCCAAATCGTAGATGTATGTGCGGTTATGGGTCCCTCGATGGTACAGAGAATCTCGGACAAATTGATAGAATCAGACTCTATCCTCAGTCGAGCGAAGGGTGTGCGCGCGCTCACAAATATGGTCGCAAACCCAAAATGCGCGCAAGAAATTAGAAAATGTGGTATTGGTGTGCAGTTAATTGGCTGGTTGAAAGCTTGTTTACCACCCTGGGATCTGATTTTTGCATCTGAAATCGGGAAGGAAGAGGACGAGGAGGAAGAACGTGCCAGTGTGCCCGGAGGGGTAATTGGATTGTGAAGAGTGTTTACATTGTGTGATATCGATATTTGTGCACTTTTGTAGATGTAAGCAATGTTTTACAGGTGGCTCATGTAGGAGTATATTTGTATTGGTACATGACCTAATGATATGTTGAGGACACGTAGCCAGTGTACTTAGATACCATCAAGGTACAACGTTGCGCAACAGTTTTATCGATCTAGGAATTTTTTTTTACATTGATTCTGTCTATTGAGAATATGGCATATGCATATACTTAACCAATTGATATGCAATTGTTTTATTCAGATAATTGAAGGTGCCAGTTCAAGTGAGCATATATTTTTGATTAGGTCTCGTTCGTGACGGTACTTCGGCCAAAATTGCGAACCGAAATGTAATCCTTGTACGCCGTGTTCAGAGTACGAATTGCTACTTTTGGTATACGATAGACCTGATATGCTCAAATTTACAAATATGCACACGTACGTACATATATATATATATATATATATATGTGTGTGTGTGTGTGTGCGTA
>NW_014040339.1:79892-84330 GCF_001186125.1 Sphaeroforma arctica JP610 | reverse complement strand
ATATGTATATGTATATATATGTGCATGATTTTGGCTTTGTATACTGATCACAGATATACACACTCTCACTACTAGATCGTCTTGGTAGGAGGCTGGATGGATCGGTGGAACACAGAGACAGACGACGCTGCAGATACGAAGAACGAAGAAGTTCAGGAAGCCGAAGAGACTCGCCGTGGCCGTGAGTACATCCAAAACAAGGACAACAGAGACTTCCTATATGCCAGCCTACGGTTATTAGCTGCAGTAGGTTCCATAGTACAAGTAACGTCTGCATCGAGCGAAGCCGTTGCTGTAAAGCCTCAGCATCTAGTTGCTCCTGTGATCTCACCTTTGGACCCGCACAACGCGCAAGCACACGCACATACACGTACACATATGCAGAAAAGTCAAGGGTTGAACACATCCTACACAACCACAGTGGTGGCCAAGACCAATCCACTAGCGCCTGTAGTGGATGTGGTTGGCTGTGCATTTGTTGTGGCACGGTATGCGACGTGTTTCCTGCTAGTGTCCCAGGCGCTGAAAGTGTTGTACGTGTACAGAGACCACACGCTAAGCGAACCTGACAAAGGTACGGCTTTACCCAGCCCTATGTCAATCCCGCCGTCCAATGCAGGTATAGGCAAGATAGATACATCCAACGTGCCCCGTTTATCTGGTGCAGTTGCGTGGTCTGAGAGGGTATTGGATGTGAAGCGTGGTGACGGCATGGGCCTGTTTCAATCACTTGTGCATGCGATGGTGAGACGGGCGATAGTGGGAGAGAAAGGGATTACTGAGGAAGTAAGTACTGTGGATGAGAAGCCAAGTTTGGAAACGCCGGGGCAAGAACAGGCAAGACTTTTAGAGTTCGGTGCATTTTTGTGTGTGGGTGTGTGTTCACACATGCGTGCCCTTCAACAGTCCGACAGGTGTCATGATGATATGGTGGCTAAGGTGATATGCAGAGATAGGAGATTCAGCTGCAGCGATTGTCACGAAAGACAAACCACAATATGGAATCTCAGTGTGGAACAGTGTTTTCATTTTAGATGTGCAATAGACCAAAGCGGTACGATTCTGAAGTCCTAGGGCTTAGATTTCATCCTAGCCATCGCCGTGACATTTTCTGTGTGATCTGCATTAAAAATGGTGCTTTCATCGAAAGAGCATCACAATATGAAACACACTCTTGCCCCGTTTGCTACGCACTTGGCCTCCGAGATATATATAAAAGAGTCTTGTAATCCGGTCAAAGAGCCTCATACCACCCATCGTTTGACTTCCACTTCACAACCTTATCAGGCATATGTTACTGCCGATCACTCCTCCATCGCCCTGACGAAAGAGTCGGTTGCCGATGTATATGTAGCCCTCCAGTACACGGTAATATGTACTGAGTCGCATGTGTATATATGTATAGATATTTAACTGTTAATTTTCATGGATATGTATATGTATTGTTTATGTATATATATATATATATATTATATATAAGTGATTGTAACCGTGCAGTAAAGGATATCCTGCACTACTCTAGATGCATATATATATATATATATATATATATATACGCGAAATTAAAGTGCTTACCTATAGCATTTGTTGATTTGTTGTACAACCTGTATAATTTAGGACAGTATCCTCTGATTCTAACACACGTGCAGAATGTATATGTATGTACAAAGCATTCTCCCTACGATATCGTAACGTACCTCTCCTTTCACCAAACTGTACGAGCACGCTGAGACGCGAATGATGATGACCGGTTATATTCTATCCATGGCAATGTTCACGTACACTTGGCACTACCTCTGCAATGGGCTGGGATGGGCGTAGCCATGCGCCTGCGCATGGCGACACAAAGCTTGATGGATCATCTTTGCGCGTTACTTTTGCTTTTTCGAATATGTATCGCATGTGAAGATCATCTCCTATTTTATGTTACGAAGAATCTGAATCGAGTCTTCTCCATGAATTTTGATCGTACACAGCTGGTCCTCCTCCTGCAGTGGGCTGAGACGGCGGTGGTCATTCGCCTACGCATGGCCACACAAGACTTGATAGATGATCTGTGCGCGTTAGTATTGCACACCCAGGGCAAGCGTTCCGTCCGTGTACTTGTGGCACGGTTACTATGTGTGCTTTCAGAAGAGGCTGTGACCAGGGGCAAGATTAAACGGGCAGATGGCTGCCAGGGGTTGGTGCAGGTGTTGCTATCGTCGCCGTTTCTGAATACTATGCTTGCTTCGGAGGAGCGGGATGGGAGGGCGGGCTTGGGTCTGGAGGCGTCAGGAGATATACGGAGAAAGGAAGGACATCGTGTCCTACACGCTGCCAGTGCACATACTGAAGAAGCGCAGCAAGGCTCAGAAACTGCCAATCCACGTTCAAAACAGCCACAGACTGACCAACAGAGGGCAAATGTAGGAGTGGATCAAGTTACGGAGGCAAGTGGTCCATCGTCGATAGAAGTACAGGGTAGTACAGCACTTCATGCACACAACGTGAATGATATCAGCGAGACCGAGGTGAAAGGTCATAAAGAAGCCGATATCAAAACCGTGACAGATACCACAATCGATAATAATAGTCCTGCAATTGATCCCGCAATTGAACGGAACCCACACGCGAATCTGAATGTGGTACGTGCGCTGTTGAAAGGCTTGTCGTTTTACAGATTCGACGCCAGTACGCTGGCCTCTTTCTTTGTTGCGTCAGCTGGACGACATTGTTTGAGGTATGTCGTGGATTTTCATTGTGTACTTGTTTCTTCTCGAAATAGCGCAATGTATTCAATGACGTATGTTTCTGGCTGCACTGAGTTGTTATTCTGAACATTTGTACGTTTCCATATTATTGGTCTATCTATATATTTGTCCTCGAATGTACTACTTTAGGGACATCTACGGATGGAGTACTCTGATGACGTCCCTATAGTTGTCCCTTACTTACGAGTCTAGTACAGATCTCGTTTATTGTCAATTCTACTGGAATGGCTGATGGATTATAGGCTTTTGATACACTTACAGTAACATTGTTACCAATTCCCAAGCTATCTTTTTGATATTAGAAAACTATGTTCATGCCTTTTGATGTAGATGTTCCACATGTGTGTACACATCTGTGCAGTTTTGTACAACAAATGGCAGGGTAGTGGAGCCCTAGGACTGTAGAATCAAGTGCTGAAGTGTCATGCAGAACCATATTAGTTGCCTGGCTGAACATTCATCGTACACTATACCTGAGCACTTCAATGCTGCCCCATCTACACACGCAGCGAGTCCTTTCGCCGGCACTCAACAGTTCCGTTGTTCTTGGGCCTAAGTCTTGCGCATTCTAATCAACGTAGAAGTGGGGATCTTAAGCTGTTGCACTCGCGCGACTTGCGCATCATAACATACATCATGCTGCTGTCGGAACGGCCACGGCCCGATACTGCATATCTAAAGTATATTCGTACCTTACCGTTTGTTGTAATGACGTACAAACTTATATTCCGACCGCCACAGGAGTGAGGATCTCAACAATCTGTTGCATTCCCGCGACCTACCCATCATCACGTACACCATGCTCTTGATGGAAACGGCCACTGCCACCGAACGTTCCTCGGATGCCAAAGACGTGGTCATGGATGCCAAGTTGCTGTACACTATCGCCAGGCTTGTGAGTGAAAGCCCTGAACGGTCCCCCCTGAGGAAGCAGGGAGTTTTTATCTTCAGACATCTCATCTGTGCGCATTGCCTACCGAAATTGGTGAAGTTCGATGTGCTGCAAATCATCGATGCGATGGAGCGCCAACAAGAAACGAGGTCAAGGTAATGCAGTCCATGTACAGATAAAGACCACACAGGTTGCTTCTTGGGTGCACTGCTCTTTCTGAACCCCTCTACGCATTCAAAGCGACTATCAGAGTGTCTATTGATGGTTTTCGTGTGTGTTGTTGAAATTTCCTGTAGGTCTACATATGACTGCGACGACATCACTTCTCAGCTGTTGCCCCGAGTATTTATTGATTGTTTGTGCGAGGTGGCATATTTTCCTTCGACGTGTGAATGTGCTTATTGTTCTCCACGATTATCTGAGGTTTTAATGTTTGTTCTTGTGTGGTGATGAATGTTGTATATGTGTATGTGCGACTACATATGCTATCGTCTCTCAGCTACTATCTAAATAATAATGGTTGTTCGTATGTGCTGATCTATTTTCCTGTTTGTGTGTTTGTGACTTTGTTTCAGGCGTGTTCCCCTTTTGGCTGGATTTCATCGTTGCAGGCTACCATCTAAAATGCATTGGATTAGCACTGAACTCTAAATTACGTTGGCTTTAGCGATGATATACTACACACAATGTTTAAAAATCGCCTTGTTTTTTTTAGTTAACATAGACCTCGCTGCAGATACAGATTTTGGATTTTCATAGTGAGTACACATTTTAGTTATCAGCTTGTGAAATA
>NW_014040339.1:67678-68811 GCF_001186125.1 Sphaeroforma arctica JP610 | reverse complement strand
TAAACGGAAGTATGTATGTACTAATGTACTTTTGAAATCATGTATGCATGTTTGTTTATATATGTAAGTATTTTTGTATGAATATATGTATATATCTTCGTATGTTTATACATCTGTATATATTCTTTTGCAACCATGTATGCTACCTGTTATTGTTTCAAATTGTTATTTGAGTAGATATATGGAAAGATGCAGACATGATTTGCTTTTCACAATATGATACATATCAACAAACCACATTACATCGGATATTGAATACTATTGGCTCTATGTGCATATGTATATGTTTGTGTTGTTTTTATTGATTTAAATATTTGCTCCCATGTGAACATGAGACATACGGCAGAGGATTGGACGTATGCATCAATTTCTGGCATGTAAACGTGAATATATGTACTAGAGTGTTCTGTGTAGTACGACTGACGTATAACTATTTGAGACACCATATCAACACATATGTTATGTAAGGTTACACTTACACTTTTTGGGGGGAATTGGTAACTACAATCGTGACTGTACATATGGATATAGCTCGTGCGGGAATAAATATGTATTTGTACATATGCATAGTAGCACCGAGCGTTCACAAGATTGCAGCATCACAACCCATGAATATTCATATGCATATTTATAGTTAAGTGATGTTGGTTTATATATATTGGGGGATATGCGGGTTCGTCTTCGTGTGATTGTATATATATATGCTTATATTCTGATATTTATATGCGTGTTTCCTGGTATATGTATATGCATATATCCTAGAATCTATGCATGTCCCTATGTTAGTACGTGTACATATTTATCTGTTTAAATATGCCAGATTAACGAATATGCATGCGTTATGTATATATGAATTTGCAAATATGAAATACAGTAGGAGTGAGCATGAGTACTATACTAGACGTCTGTAAGCATAAGTTCATTCTTTCCATCTGTATATTTTTGTGTGATAATTTAGCTTTTCAGTTGGTATATGCATTTACCCTATAAATTAAAATATTATATATATATATATATGTGTGTGTGTGTGTGTGTGTGTGTGTGTGTGTGTGTGTGTGTATAGTATGTAGTAGTTAGTTAGTTATAGTTTATTTACTTTTACGTTTTAGGTAGAAGTAATTAATTAATTAAAT
>NW_014040339.1:56542-67658 GCF_001186125.1 Sphaeroforma arctica JP610 | reverse complement strand
TAAGTTTAAGTTACGTTTTCTTAGTTAGTAGTATTACTATATAATAATATATATATATATATATATGTGTGTGTGTGTGTGTGTGTGTGTGTGTGTGTGTGTGTGTGTATGAATGTATGTATGTTATGTATATCTTTTAGTGAGATATATATAAATATATATATATACCTGTATGTATGCATGTATGCATGTATGTAGTGTATGCATGCAAGTATGAATGCATATAGTCATATATACAACTGGAATTTCGGTGACGTCATCACACACTGTAGACTTTTAGCTAGCCATACCTGTATATATGCCATGTACCCACTGCCATCAGTCAATCATTGCTATTCAGGCTATGAGCGAGTCTCGAATCGAGGATAGTGAAATGCTTTTCACTCAATATGGTTTGATACCAAGTTTTTCCTTTCATGCTCATCTGCTCATCTCTTGTTTTATTTTCATTTACGACATATTGCTGTGCAATATCCGTGCTGTTGAAATTATTCACTAAATACCCCTGTCGTCACGACATCGCTTCTCTACTTGCGAACGGTTTTTGTGCTTCCAGTACGATATGCAGAGCAATGCAACAATGGTATGTCGGCTACCAAATCATTTTTTATGCGTTGCTGCCGCAGTTCGCTTCAATTATATCTTAACAAGAGGCCATACTTGATCATTGCATCAGATACAACCTCAAAGGTTCTTTTAAACTTGTGGCAATGGCGAGCATATCCTGATATCTGTAGTTGTAGTTGCAGCGGATCTACAGTTTTAATCTGATCTTCAAATCGTTCTGGTCAAAATAATTTCAGTATTTCGAAACACTGGTATGCGTTCGCACACGAGGGCCCCATGGGCCAGTCGTTTATTCTTGCTTTACTGCGTCAAAGCGAGCCCTCGTCTCTGTACTGAGTCTTGCACATACGCGTTTCTCGCCTGTTCATATCGAGGAATAGTCTCGTTAGTAGCATTCATTTCGACCTTAGCATTTTATCTCATCCTTGCACCATCCCGATTGTTATTATTTTTACAACAATTATTGTCTCGATATGACCTTCACTAATTCTACACCTGAAAAATGTTTCGGAAAAATGTATCTGGTCAGTTATGTTTTCTAGTACAATATATAAAATTATAAAATGCACGGCCTGTGTGACTTCGAAAATAACTTATGCTTGCTTTCTGGCGTTCCTTAACACAGATGACTAGTACATCGGCATCGCCAGAGAAACGATCCGGCAGGAACAAAATGGGAAGTATCGATAGAAACAATGACCAGTACAATAACTATGACCAATATTACGACGGTCAATACGACCAGTTTGGGAACCCTATGAACGGCGGCGGTTACGATCAATATGGGAACCCTCTTAACGGTGGCCACGATCAGTTTAGTCTCATGGGAGCTCTTTGTGGTCAATACCCTTACAGTGGTACCTTTGACAACTCAAGCTTGGCTGCGGGCGGATATGCGCAACCGTCAATTCTTAGTGATGCTTCTGGCGCATCCATGTACCCCAATTCTCCAAACATACCACCGCCAGATGAGAATGGAAAGATTGTTATCACTGATGCAGACATTATAGTGTTGTAGTTAATTATACTAGCGTTGCTCTGAGCTAGTACACTCATAGGCACATTTTAATATTAATTTTATATACTTCGTTAACTTCTAAAATATAGCAAACCAGATCAAAAACATGCCGAATCCAAATACCTGGCTGGTGTATTGCAATTGAATTGAACCCACTCGAATAACAATAACGTCGCTCGGCCTTTCAATTCATATTTGTACTTATGTTACTTTATAAAGTGTATACGAACCGTGCAATGTCTTCTGACTAAAATGAAATTGAAGTTCGTATCATACATTTCTTTTAAGGCAGACAATCATCAGAGACGAGATGAAAAATAAAGTATACTTTTAGCGAGTCCGCGTGCAGAATTTTTTACAAAATATCTTATTGTTTGGAATATGATGGGCACTGATTTTTAAGAAGCGCCCAACAATGATACAGCCCCACACATCATTCGCCATACCTTGTAGAGCTTCAGACTGATAAGAAATTATGGCACGCAGTCGAGGGAAGTTTAAATTTATCTCAAGTTCTCAATGCCGTGATGCTGTAGTGGTCTACTTAGATCATAGGTATCAGAGGTTCGTTGGTGTAGTCCCAAAATCACGTACGGTCACTGTTGGAAGCAGTTGCTATCAAGTTGTTTCTCAACTGATGATGTGTTATATGTAGGAAAAGTGATACAAAAGACACTGTCTCAAACGGCAGCACTCAGTATGTCATTGTTTAATGCAGTAACGAGTACCTTTTGCGGCATCATGTCAACTTCTCTCTTTGTTCACCGTTGTGTGATTTATATGGTTTGATAATAGAATAGCGAGCTCGTTTACTGGGTGTCGCAATTTATGCTCCAGATTCCTGCGGTACGGCGGATATAGTGGTCTAAACTCTCTCTTCTACATGCATTTACTTGAGCAACCATATATACGATGTTCTATATTCAAGAATACAAGTGTCTTAAGAATACAAAAGAATTACTAGTGTCGTGTGTGCGCAAGTATTGAATTTTAGTGAATAAATTGTCTATTAAAAAATCACTGGAGGAGCTTATGTAATCTCTGCACTACCTATGGACAATGTTTATTGTCCATCTGAAAAAGAATAAAAGTCGCTCCTTGGATAGATCCATGCACATGTCGATTACTATAAAAATGGTATACTACCGACCTAATGCAATTCATACAAGTCCCTTGCAGAATATGGATGAGGATCGTAAAAGTAACACACGGCATGAGTTGTTCACATTGGCGGATAACAGGTTATATATATAATGGTGAAAATCATGGTGCATATATCAGTGCTTGTACAAACGAAGAATCATAGAGAAGCTTGCTAAAATTGAGAGCACCCAGTTCAGTACATGCCACGCAAGATTTGAAGAAGTATGAATTATGCCACGCAAGATTTAAAGAAATATAAATTATGCCATGCAAAATATGAAATATGAATCTTGGTATGGTCAAAGTATAAACGCGCAAATGTCAAACGTGGATACTTTGCCGAGAGATCAATTTTCAATAACAACGGAAATTGCTGTATGTTCCACATGCTATCATGTGAACGACATTGATTACTATTGGAATATTCGGCGCTGGTGATAAGAACACATCTCAGACAAAAATTCTTTCATCGCTTTTTTCCCTCTCATATCAACGACAATAATCGAATCAACGAGAGTATGGATGCTATTTGAATGAAACTATGACGGTTATTGTTTTATCCCTACGACAATGAATTCCTAGTGTTCGTTTTAGGGACCAATAAATAAACTGACAATCAAGATGTGCTCGAAGTGTTTATTTTCGATACGCTCGCCAAGTGCGGGAAATATCGATCATAGAATAGCTTCATGTATGGATCACGATATAAATAGAAACTTACTCGCCATAAGGGCGAATGCACTAGCATCACTAATGGCGGGAGAATCGTGTATCGACACGGTCGACTATGTAGAGTTTGTGTTGGGCCTTGTCTGGCCACGACCAACCACTTGTGGAAATTACGCTAAGAGCGATACGCTGTGTGAATGTAATGCTAGATATCAGACTTTTCAGACGCACTGCTGGGCAACTACTTGTTAGATTAAAACAAGAAATAGCACAGCATAATTTAAAAGCTATAAGAGTCTAGCTATTGAATGTTGCGTGCAGTGGGAATAGATCGTTTAAGTGATAATAACACTTATCAAAGTGTGCACGCCAACGAATAGTATTTTTGTCGATGAGCGAACACCAGATAGGGATATAAGAGTTTCGGCGAATATTATATGAAAGCTTAATTCATAATTTTTTGGTAACATGGTCACGTTCGTTTTTCTAGGAGTAGTTTTCGTTCTTAGCACACAAATATAATACGATAGCCTAGTATACATCTGTTTTGCTACGGCCATACGCGAAGGAAAACTATTCGAGGGTTTATCATTGTATACATATTTGGAGATACCGACAAATACTATTGTTAGATCTTCAATTTATCTGCATGGATGAAGATCGTTGAGGTGTACATGATTGATTTTTTGCCTATCATCTCTATACAAATTGTATTTATTTGGACAAATATACCCAGATGGAGAAAAGAACCTTTCTGATAGTTTGTTTTTTTAATGCAATCATGTTTGCTTATTTGCTATTTGATCAGCCTACATGCTCAATGGTAGCCAAGTTGACGGCCGAATATTATTTATCTTTCAATGTAGGTCTACTCGTTATGCTACTTTATTCTACTTAACTTGTGAGTACATTTCTAAGCTTCGTACGAGGGGCGCATTGCAAATACGGCGACCTATGATAAAAGCAGACAGATACTAGTGAACGCACAGCTGTCTGCAGAGTTTGTCCTTTATGTGCGTTGTTTAAGTCACCTTTTTAGATGCACTGAGAACACAAATAGAACTTATGTGATTTAAAATTGAAATTATATGAATCGATATGATATCGGTATGGTCGATGTACTAAATTAGGCTGCTGCTATTATATGCGACACGTGTTGTGGCAGCTTCGGCTGTCACCGACACCGCCAATTGAGCGCTTTATAACCATCCAGGAAATCGAGTCATGACTCAGTACAGAGAAGCATTAGATAATATACTGAAAACAGCACGAGCATCGGACGAGTCGGTAATAAGTATTATAAAATCTCATGACATATAGTTATCCTGTCAATATTGTCACCCTGTTGTTCAACTAAATGCAATCTCTTGAATTCAACTTACATAGTAGGTAGAATTCCGCAAGATTGTTGAAACCATTTGTGACTCTCGTATCGAATCAAATTTGAATACTTGAATAATTTCCTTCCTATTGAGACACTCTTCTCTAAAGTATACATACTATAGTGTCTTCTGATTCTCAGAACAACGTAGTTTTGTTCAGCTCTATATTTTTGCTATATTTTGTGCGTATTCCGTATCATCTAAGAATTTAGATACGCAAACATATTTCAACTATTAAAGTCAGGAACGCGCTATTTTCTACACGCAAAATCCAAAGTAAATGCCATGGAATTTGAGTAGAGCAACTTTGCTTCAACTTTCCTTTCAATGGCTCCATTGTGTACACGAGATTTATAAAGCGAAGAAGATTAACTGCTGCCTAGTATGGTAGGTTTAAAATTTATCATTAAAAAAAGTCACCGTGCAATCATGTTGTCGATATCGAGCCTTTAAGATGTCGAATAGTGCTGTAGATATATGTCCACAAATTTAACGCTGACTGTGAGTGTTAAGTGTTAGGCAACGTGATTATAGGGTGTTAGGCAACATGATTATAGGGTGTTAGACAACGTTATTATAGGGTGTTAGGCAACGTGATCATAGGGTGTTAGGCATTGTGATTATAGGGTGTTAGGCAACGTGATTATAGGGTGTTAGGCAACGTGATTATAGGGTGTTAGGCAACGTGATTCTAGGGTGTTAGGCAACGTGATTATAGGGTGTAAGGCAACGTGATCATATGGTGTAAGGCAACGTGATTATAGGGTGTTAGGCAACGTGGTTATAGGGTGTCAGCTTTGATGTTGCTTGCGACTACTAGTGTACCTAAATCAGGACTGCTAGCTCGTCGGCGAAAGGAATGATACACATCATATAAATAGTAATTGTTTACTATGCTTCATGATTAGCTCATTTGATGCTTGGCTGTATTGATCATAGCCATTGTATTGTTGAAACTTGCTCCATATAGTATTTGTGTAAAGGAAACTTGAGAAGCCGTGGTTGAGATTCGAAATATATATGATGCCTATTTCTGATATACATCTCAACTATGAGTCTAAGACGTCTTCATAGATCTGTCGCTTCAGAAAATACGATGTCAAGTGATAGTTGGAGATATCACAAGTCCATGCGTAGGCATCATTTAATACATATTCAGTGCTAAAAGACATTTAGTTATATTCTGGCCTCCAAGGCTTCTCCGTGGCAGACATGCGACATAGAAAGGTTATGTTTAGTCGTGCCACACCACAGAATACAGCAGGACTAGTAGATCAGCCTGCGTCAGAAGGAAGCAAGACACCGTACTAAAAAGCACGCCAAAAAAATCATTCCGAATGTAATAAAATGATCGAGGAGAGTTTGGGTATAGCTATTCTGATGTGGAAAATTCACATCACGATGCATACTTCCCTGGCGACGGTTGTGGTCAGAATACAAGTACTTAAGTTTTGGTTATTTATTTTAGTTATTATAGTTTTTACAGTTTATCAGAATAATCTGATAAACTTGGTTTTTGCTGACTATTACAGCACATGACTTATGACTCACTTTTAGAGTCTCTAATATTACAATTACTAATAAATGAACAACGTCTCCCTCTCTGCGGAGAGATACAGTTATCCAGCGTTTACATGCTACATTTTTAACTTACTTTAGGAAGTTGTTGGTTTATTAGTAATTATAAGGAAAACTACAGAATAAGAATTAGCCGGTAGCTAGAATATATATATAAATTGTTATAAGGACAAGTTAAAAATAGTAAGAACAAAGAATGTCGCATTGAATTGATGAGATCTTCCGAAATTTTCCGGACGAAGAAGGAGATAGTGGGTTCTCGAGTAGTGAGGCTAGTGATACGATGCCGCCATTAATGTCGACCAGCAGCAGTGAGGCAAAAGAAGACTGGGGACAGGAGAACCAAGGGAATGACCGTGGAGAACAACCTACGATTGAAGAAGTCGACGGAAGGAGATTTAGAATCAACAGACGTGAAATGGCTCAACATCTTGAAAGATTTAGGCTAACTGGTCGCCGTACTAACAAGGTGTGGACGACAAGAACGAAGTTAGAATCTAGTGAGTCGTGTGAAACCGAGAAGGAACTATCAAAAGCAAGCACTACATCAACCCATGAGCAACAAGGAAGGTCCCAGGACGATCAGACAACGAAATCAGGGAATCAACCAGGAACCACAGATAAGTAGTCACGTGTTGTGAGAGCAGGTAGGAAGTTGTGATTGCGTGAGACAGGTACAAATAGCGTGTGCAAGTGGTAATTAGGAACTACAGTAGACGAAATGGAGGGTACACATGGTTAGTGCCGACTCCCTTAGTACTACGATACGAAGCAGTAACGATAGATTAAATTATTTTACAAACATTACAAGATAATTAGACATTAAGTCATATGGAGCAACAAGGAAGGTCCCAGGACGATCAGACAACGAGATCAGGGAATCAACCAGGAACCACAGATAAGTAGTCACGTGTGAGAGCAGGTAGGAAGTTGTGATTGCGTGAGACAGGTACAAATAGTGTGTGCAAGTGGTAATTTCGAGATACAGTTATCCTCGACTACTTACTAGATTTTTAACTGACTTAGATGTTGTACATTAATTGAACTATTCCTGAATAGGGGACGAAGTTAGTAGGGACTATAGGATCCCGTGTAAAAGTATAAATTTTTGTACACAACACAAAGAAGAGAGAGATGTCTCAGACATCAGAAACGGAAATGACGGTCGTCAACATAGAACAACCGTTAGTAGATGACACGGGTAGTGGCTTTATTAGTAGTGATACTAATGATAGCATGCCAGCACTTCTACCAAGCAGCAGTAGTGCGTCTGAGGCGGAGACGAATAGAGAAACCTCAGAAATCCAGAGACAAGCCAGACGCATGGGACGACACAATCGTAGACTCCGGACGCACACTCGTCAACAAGTAAACCGCATGAATGAGAGAATATAGCGGATAGAGATTAGCGACGGAGTTATAAACAGACAAAGGGTACTATGTATCGACACCGAAGATGTTACGGTAGCCAACCGAACCGGAGGAAGTGATATGTTAGAACAAAACCAAAGAGTATTCCGAACCACACCACATCAAGAAATATCCACACCGTTATGGGCACCAACACCTTCGCCAGAGCCGAGCCACACCAGGAAGGTTGAAGAGGACAAGGAAGAAGGATGGCAGATTACAGAAGACGCAGTGGAACACAGATAAGGGATCACGAAGGTAGGTGTATAAGTTGGAAGCTCACCAAGACAACAAGGAATGTGGACGTACACGTCAATCAAGTACGTAAGAAAACGTCAAATCGAGATATATATATGTAAGATACGCCATGTATAGCACTCAAGTAACCTGGTAAAATAAGAAATAGTGGCCAGACATAATCGGAATGGCAGTATGATATGGGTAAGCATTCACTGTAACAGATATTCATACAAAGACAGTAACACGGAGAGATATGCATTGCAGTAAGTGTTAAACAACCAGGAAGTAAGTCGCACACACAGTAAGCAAATACGCCAATATAGAGTACAATAGTGTGAAATAAGTTAGTACCAGAAGTGATGAACATGCAAGCAAGTGACATCAATGTGTACGTGAACACGAAGCAATGGCAATGTGTGTGTGCGTTCAATGTGGGTGTGTGCCGTCCAAGCGAGTTAGAAGAGACAAGTGCTTGCGTACGGGTGATATTGGCGGACAAACTGATTAGCTACGAGAGGTTAGAAGCGACAATCGTTGGGGGATTAGATGAGCTTTGAAAGGAGTAAAGAACATGTGCTTAGATGCGATGGAAGACGAATGTTGGGAGCAAGGAGTTACCGAGAGAGCAGTGGCACATGAGCCAAGAGCAGGGGTTAGTTGGAAGAGTAAAAGTGCAACCACAATGAGACCCGGGATTAGCTTAAGACACGATTGCCTATGCAGGGACAACGCTGATGCGTCAAGACTACGAAATAGAGCAAGACGTAGACGATGTATGTACCGTCAACGGGGCTTCAGGTTATTCGAAAAAGCGATGACATGACAAGCAGTGGACTACTTAAGGCGGATGAGAGGCAAAGATAACGGGACATTGCTATCAATAGACAAACAGAAGTTTACTTCAACCATGGCTAACTTTAGACAGAGTCGTCGGCAGCAACAGCTATCCCCAGAACAACGTGAACGGGATGACATCCATCAACGAGGTTTCCGACGACGTACTCAGGATCGAGTAGATACGGATGGAGAAGTGTCGGAGGACTTAGAGTCGGAACGTCGAACCAACCAAACAATACTCCAGCGGACACTAACAGCACAACAACAACACGACGGGCGAATAACCACTCCGAGTGACGTACTCCCTAACTAATGAGAGCACCACATTCGACGTCGCAGGCTCACTACCAGGAGGGGACAACTCCTCGAGAGGCATCACGACAAGTAAGCACCCTCGTTCTCATACCAAAGAGAGACGACAGAGCCGAGGTAGAGACGATGACACACCAGAGCAAATGACGAGCCTACTTCGGCGACAGCAATCGCTATTAGAGAATTATGAACGGCGTTTGCGTCGACTGCGACGAGGGAACACACCTTCATCACCGGACAACATCGAGTTCCGCATTAGAGGAGCCGGCGATGCCCGTCATGGGTTAGGGTACACATCGTCGGATCAGGACGAAGGCGATACACAACAGGACACGATATCTTGTCAAAAAATTGCAAAGGAACAACGTAGAGCTACACAGAACCCTCACGGGAGGGAGACACTGGATAATCGACGTGACAACATGGACACGTCCTTACAAGCACAACGTCAGAGCCAACAATTCGTACGAGAAGCTATGAATGACAGTCTACCGTCACGCAGGCTGCTTGAACGCACACCGTCGAGTCAAGCCACGTCATCGGAGAAGCGTCGACGCTTGGCTCAGCAGGCCTACACCAGACAGCATAGCGGCGGGCCGCCAAGCCTTGCACGCGCGTATGCTCAAATTGTCGGAGGAATTATGTAGTGCAGTGGAAGCCAACAACTTGCCACGAGCGGAGGCACTAAGAGGTGTACTCGGGACATTAGGAGCAACCCATGACTCACGACCGGTGAAAAAACAGGAACCACGGGAACCACGTAGTTAGCCGGAGTGGGCCTCGAACCGGTATAACCTCAGCAACATTATGGAGCGCGACACTAAAGGGGCATTGCGAGAAGCCCTTGAGAATGCGCAGATTTCGGTTCTCGACGAAGCATGGAGTCTTCGCTGGTTTTATAAGGTGTTAAGTCACTTTAGAGCCGAACAATCTACACTTGATTATATAAAATCTAATCACCAACGTTTAGTTGCATGGACACCAGAACTCCAAATAACACAAATCTGTTCACACGAGACTTTCGCAAATTAGCAACGGGACACCAGAAACTTAGTAATGTTCCAGTGATGGAACAGATGACATACCTTGGAAAATCATTGTCGGGCATACGAGCGTTGTCAGACCGATGCAGATTTTAAGCAAAATTTGCTCAACCACTGCATAGTTCAATTGTAGGAGAACACCTTAGGATCCCGGAGTTACATCCAAAATGGCAACTCATGGAGACTCATGAATTACTACAGCTGCTCAGTCCGGAAATCCAGGAGGCCCAGATTCGTTCGACTCAACGTTTAGTCAATCGTCGAGGTCACAATGGGGACTCAACCCGGGGGGAGACGACGAATAGTAGACCTAGCTCGCACATAGTCCAGCGTCAGCAGCATCAATGGCAACAACTAACCCAACGACGTGCAACGGTTGCCGCGCACAAGCACCTCCAGGGTTACGATATATACCGCGTTGCCAGCATTACCGAGCGACCCAACATGGAGGGCAGGACGTGAGGACACGGACGTCAGACACTAGTCAGCAGCAGAGAGAGGTGACTATGGGACAGCGATCTACGCCACCACAGGGGTTCGTGCACCAACCATCACAATACCCAAGCCGACAGTCGACCTCAACTACGACGACACCGCAGGTTAATGTGCTCACACAGGAGGAGGGTCCGGGATACGATAGCCAGTCGGCCACAGAGTTACATATACACTCCATCCTAACCAATGACTTTGAGCAGGCCGTATATACACAAACGGACACATCGCAGCCCCAATGGACCCCGATAACAGAGCAACATTGAGACCTCAGGGTGTCCGATGATGATGTAGCATTTACGTTCACGCATCCATTGAAGACAGTGATGGCAATAAAAGACCCACTGCTGTCCTCCGACAACCGTGTCTATATACAATTGCAGGTGAATGGCCGTACATTCCGAGCGTTGATAGATAAAGGTGCG
>NW_014040339.1:48408-54852 GCF_001186125.1 Sphaeroforma arctica JP610 | reverse complement strand
ACGGACAAGGCTGGCCGCAGTGTTGGAAGCGAACGCCGACATTGCAGACAATGCACGTTGTCGCTAGAGGGGAGTGAAGTGACAATGCCGGTGACTCGCGAGCAGGCTAGGAGCATGAGACGATCGACACGCAACTTTGTATCCGAGCGATGGTTACCGTATGTCGATGAACAAGTACAGAAGTGGTTGAAGCGATTACGAAGCGGACCACTCCCACGACGGATAATCTTCCCTTACTTGCAGTTCCAACGTTTGATAGTGAGGGTAAGGTGAAGAAGGTGCGGGTATGTCTGGACATGCGAGTGGTCAACGCACTGATTCCAGGAGACCAGTTCTTGATACCGAAGGTGAATGAGATCATTTCACGACTGAAGAGCAGGAAGTACTATACCACACTCGATATATCAGCAGCATATCATAAACTACTGATACACCCAGATTCTAGATACCTATTAGTTTCACACACGATCGACACCAGTACTCGTTTACATCAGCACCTTTCCGGCTGCACGTATTGACGCAACAATTCCAACGGACACTCAGTACGATACTAGATGGACTACCAGTCCACCACTACATTGACGATATTGTGATTGTTAGTGACGATTATGAAGAGCACATCGCTATAGTGAAAGAGGTGATTAGAAGATTGACGTACCACAGTTGCAAACTGAATCAAGTGAAGTGCCCTTTTGCACTTGCAGAGGCTATGATACTAGGAAAGAATGTCTCAGCAGCAGGGATTGACGTTGACTTTGAGAAGCAGGCTAAACTCCTCGACTGGCCAACACCTCAGCGATACAAGGACATTGTCTCCGCGTTGGGATTAGCTAACTTCTTGCACGAACACCTACCCAATATCGCACACGTGGTAGCCCCTCTACGGGAGTTTTGCAAGCTGAAGCCGAATGAACTGATCGGGGATAGGTGGGAACAACGCCATGCGGACGCGTGGACAGCGATGAAGGACGCGATAGTCAACGCGGTCGCACTACACTTCCCGGTGGATGACGTCCAGACGCGAGTGACTACGGATTGGGGCGCGCGCTGTTTCAGTGGGTGGAGGGCAAGAATTCAGCAAGACACTCAATCAGGCTCAACAGAACTATGCGATACCAATGAAGGAACTTCTAGCGTTGGTCTACGGGTTGACACACTTCCGCGACTACCTTGACTGCCAGCGCTTTGCGGTATTTACGGATCACAAAGCATTAGTATATATGAATACTCAACTGAAGCCTAATCCTATGCTACAGAGAAAAACTTCACCATTTCACATATACCTGGGGAGAGGAATGTCCTGCCGGATATGCTGAGTCGTAAACATGAAGGGACCGCGGAAACAGACGTTCCAGAGATACTATATGCAGACTGCTGGCAATTATTTCCCAGCTACTTCGAACAAGCACAGCGTATCTTTGGATACAACAACATAGACGTGTTCGCAGCACCCCATTACGCACAGCTTCCTAGGTTTTGGACAAAGAACGAGCGCGACGGTGCATTTGATCATAACTGGGCGTTGGTTGACGGATGGATGAATCCGCCGTGGAGATTGATACATCACATGATTCGGAAGATCAAAGCGGATGGGGCTACAGCGACGGTTTGCTTACCTTGGACACCTCGCGCACCGTGGTTTGACTTTTCAAATCATTACTACAAACCGAGCCAGTGTTAGTACCCCGGACCCCGCATACATTTTTAAAGTATGCGAAGTATGCCTGTGGGAAGACGCCGTGGGGACACACGGTCGTTGCACGAGTGGGGCCGCCGTCAGGTTTCCAGCTCGCCGAGAGCTTTACACAAAGATTAGGCTATGCCGAACCTCGACACACACCATACCATCAGTGTTTGGATACGGCACGAGAGATTTCCGTGGCGTTAGCTAGTGAGGAGCACAACCGGCCTTTGCGAATGCCACACTGATGGAACAACAACGGCGTACACAACTCACACAGGCACAGCATGAGCAAGGCCACCACGGCGCTGCCCATACTGTCCAACAGTTACAACAGAACGGCCACGTTTGGCTGGGGGCATTGGAACTGGCTACAGAAATTAAACGGCAGTGTGGACAGTGTTTGGACCAGGATACTCTACGTAAAGGCTTCCATCCGATGATAAGCATTGATGCGAAGTACCCTTGGGATCACATTCAGGTGCGCTATATTCCAATGCCGGTAACGTCCACAAGACAGAATAAATTTGTTCTCCATGTATTAGACGTGGCTTCCGGCTATTCGATTTTACGTGCTACACCATATAAGACTAAAGAAACCACCGCGCAGATGTTGTTGTCTATCTTTGGCGAACATGACTTTCCTCGCAAGCTACAGACGGATATGGGTAATGAGTTTACGAACAACATGGTCGCCCTCATTGTCAAGGCAGTGGGGATACTTCACAAAGTATCACCACCTTATAGACCACAGGTGTTGGGGGCAACGGAACGTCAGCACAAGGAGATAACACGTTCGATACGCATCGTCTGTGAGGCAGTACCCCAAGCATGGGACGAACGTCTCCCTTTTACTATGCTGTACCAGTACTTGCGTTACGCCGTTTAGTGTTTATTTCGGACGTCGACACGTGCCGTTTGCGGATTTCACCGATGACTTCCCAGAGCATCAACTGGTTACTAATGACACATGGGCACAACGGTTGGACCAGCTCCTGGATATAATTTTGCCTGCACTGCATAAGATCACTACGACCTATACGGATGAATTGACGAAGACGTTTAATAGGTTACACGCCCATGACTTAGTCCATTTTGATGAAGGCGACGTCGTGATGGTGAAACCGGAGGGGCGAATTTCCAAAGCCATGCCCACTGTTTGGCCCATATGTAGTTAAAGGCCGCAACGGTCAAGGTTATGACCTTACACATAGAGATGGGTCCACTCTCCAGGAGTTTAAGGGGAAGCCGGTACGGGTTGAGTTACTCCGGTTGGTCCACCGCAGTACATACCCACCGTTGAACGATGATCTTTTGCAAGAAGGCGGGTCAGCGTTCCGTCACATCATCAAACATAGGACGAATGATGTTACTGGTAAACTCAAACGTGGGAAACGGCCGAGGCCTTTGTCGACGCTAATGACATTGTGGCATATCACAAAGATACACAGACACGAGCTCGGAAACGCCGGAGAGACCAGTTATAGGTAGAAGATGCTTTGTTAATAGATATAATTTTATGTTACGTGTACTTACAGTTTAGTCACCAGCTCGAGTGGTGAACAAATAGCCGAGCCCTCTAGCTCTCTGAGGTTAAATGCCAGCACAATGCTCTAGCTCTCTGAGGATAAATGCCAGCACAATGTCTAGCTCTCTGAGGTTAAATGCCAGCCCTCTAGCTCTCTGAGGTTAAATGCCAGCACAATGCTCTAGCTCTCTGAGGATAAATGCCAGCACAATGCTATAGCTCTCTGAGGATAAATGCCAGCACGTAACCGCTTTCAGGGCATCCCTTCAATCTTTTAAGCTCGCACACTTGTGGTGTTTCAGCTTGGGGGGGTTGTAGTCAGGAAGTCCCTGATATGGTTTATTTAGGATTAGGGTTTATTTGATATTTGGGGTTTGTATCCAATTAGGTTAAAACTGATTAACGGAAAACACATGACCAAAATGATAGTCACAGGATTTAGTTCAATAAATGAACAACGTTTCCCCTTGTACGAGGGGAGTACGTTGAGATACAAATATCCTCGACTACTTACTACATCAGGCAACACGTCACAAAACTACATAATGTATACTAGGAAGTGGGCAGACCAACCGAAGTTTTAAGAAATAGGAAATGTAATGGCAAGATATGTACACATATTGGTATCCATACGCAACAAAATAGAAGTTAGGACTCTGAAGGGGTTATTTATCAGAAATTACGGCTCTGGAATCGCGCCGCAGTGCTCTGCTGTGCGTCCTGAATGTCGGGACTCAACAACTGTAGAAGCTCGTGAGTCTTCATTAACTGCCATTTGAAATGCAACTGTAGAGTGCGTTCATACGTACGGCCGTTGAGAGCTTCCTCTAACAGTTGAACAATGCAATGGTTTTATAAATTCTGTTGGAAATCTGCATACGTCTGGCACCGTTCACGTGCCCTCCTGTGATTCTCCATGAGCTGTGCCATTTGTTCCATGATGGGGGTATGCATGTTTCGACTGTGGCCCTTGGCAAACTTACGAAACGCGGGATCAACAGTGGCTTACGTCTCATGTGAGCAAATCTGTTCGATTTGTGGTTGTGGCGTCCACATATTCAATCGTTCAGAATTGAAAGTACGATAATACCTTGTAGAACCATGTAAGGCTCCAACTCTCATATAACCCTGCGATCTCCGCGTTCTTAATAGCCTCCAGAATAGCCCCTCTCGTATCCCGTTCCATGATGTCCTGGAGGTGGTATTTGTTCGAGGGCCAGTCGGGCCATGTATGTGGTGATGGTACCGGACGCTTTTCCACTGGACGGGACTCTAGCGTGACTCGAAGTGTTTCAATCGCACCCCTAATGGCTTCAGCTCGAGCCGTATTATTATCCTCTATTGCTTGGCATAACTCGTCGCTCAGGTGTAGTATACGTGCATGTAAACTCTGTCGACTCTTCTCAATACTCGCCGGCGTGGGCGGAGGTGCAAGCGACGTTGTCTTGTCCTTTCGCTTGAGAGTCTATACATGCTCACTGGCGGCTTCCCTCTCGAACGACTGTCGCTGTTGATGTTGGTGATAGGTCGTGCTCATCTGGTCTTGCCTATTCTTGAGCGCTTCCTTCCCATGTGGGTTTTGCTTGGCCAACCCTTGCTCACGTGCGAATTCTTGGAATGACGGAGCCTCCTCTAGAGACGACAAGGTATCTTCCTCTTCGGAGAGTTGACCTTCTGACCAAGGTGATTCGTACCCGAGGCCATGGTGTTGTTGTGAATGGCCTTGGATCCGAAACGTAGGATTTTCCTCCCTACCTTGTGCGATAGGCTCCCGTTTGTGTGGACTAGTCGACGCTTCGTTTGCGCACAGCAAGGTCGTGGGTCGTTCGGACGATGTACGCTGCAACCTCTGTTCGTACCTCTCTAAGAGCGACTGTTGTTGGGCCATACGCTTGGTTGGCTTCTTTGTCGATGACTGGCCCCGACCGTGCCCTTGTTGTTGGAACGACGGCGGTCACGACTGCTTTTGTGAGGTGGTAGGCGTGGTTGCTTGATACCGGAAGATGAGGCTCCAGAGATACCCGAAGACGAACGGGAAGGCAGTCCATCACTAGCTACCTATTCACTAGTAATGGACTGCTCCCTGTCCGCACGCAGGTCGGAATTTTCCTTGGCCTCGTCGTTAATTACACTCTCTTCCCGCGTTAGGCTGATAGCACCCCTGGGTGCTTGGATGCCTGTCTATCGGTAGCCGCTGCTTGGCTATGGATCGCTCCGTCCTGTGGTTCCATCCGTTCTTTCTCAGCTCGGTGGTAGGTATAGTCCGTGAGAGACTGGCGGCGTTTAGTACCTATTTATATATATATATATATATATATATGGGACGCTTAGTTCCTCGACGGTCTATATCGTCTTCCTCCCGACGTTCAGGGGTCAGATGTTGCTGCAGACGGCTTTGCCGTAGGATAGACATAATAGTACGTTGTGTGGATCAATGGTGGTTTGGAAATGTATGTAGACGTCCTCGAAATACGTCGGGTATAAAATCTCAACAAGTCTCGACACAGTTTGCCTGGACAGGTCTATGCCGTGCCCCACACTACGTCCCTTTCATAGTGGTAATTAGTACATGAGTCCACCCATGCCTTCAGCAGACTATGGTGTCGTATGTTCTTCGCCGAAACACCCGTCGGGGTACACTCTATACTCCTCGTATGCTACTCCACCCCCCTGGTGGAGTGTATCCTTACTCTTTAGAGAGCTCCTCAGCTCTCGCCTTACTCCTCGGAGAGTTGACCATGTATCTATCTAAATGCATATTTACAAATCATACATATACGCATGTGACAGCTCTCACCCCTCCATATACGTGTAAACAATTATATCTGACTAGAAATGTACACCTACACTCACATGTAATTAAACAGATATCTGTATATACACATATACCTGCAAGATGTACATATGTATGTATGCATACACCTATGTATGTATGCGATTTACCCATATCGGAACCAATATATAATCAAGCAATAAGTATATGTTACCTCCGGTCATACGTAGGTGTAAATATAAATGTACATAGATATATAAATATGCTTATTCATATATGTATGAAAATATGTTTGGAAGTGCATGAGTTCCAAGTATAGATAGGGTTATATATATACAATTGTTTTATGTGCGCATACCGACACAAGTACATATGTGCAAATGTACTTATATATATATATATATATATATATATATATATATATATATATATATATATATATATATATATATATATATATAT
>NW_014040339.1:24891-48388 GCF_001186125.1 Sphaeroforma arctica JP610 | reverse complement strand
CGACTCTAGAGGTCACACACTGCTGAGTGATACACCATCTATCCAGGAATTTGCACACGAACAACTACTTGCTAAGCAGAATCCGCACGGGGCAGAAGCTTTGAAGAACAGATGTTGCAGCGCGCAAATGCCGGGCGTCCTACAACAGGGTTGGCTGCCAATGAGATAGCTACTGGCACACACGAGCGGTTGCAGACATCGCTAGGAAGCGAAGACAACCCTACATTTCGTATCCAAGGTCGTACGCGACCACACCATGGACTCGGGTACGAATCACCTGGGTCAGAGGATAGTTCAACCGAGGGGGAGGAGACTCTGTCTTCTATTGAGAACACACCATCTTTTCAGGAGTTCGCACGGGAACAGGTATTAGCCAGGCAGAACCCCCACGGGAGTGAGGCGTTGAAGAACAGGCAGGATCGGCTATGTACGAACTATCGCCAACAACAGCAACGACAGTCGTTCGAGAAGGAAGCAGCCAATGAGTATGTACAGACACCTAAGCGGCAAGAGAAGGATACGCCGGTGCCTCCGCCCACACCGGCTAGTATTGAGAAAAGCCGACAAGTACTACATGCACGGATACTACACTTGAGCGACGAACTATGCCAGCATGTAGCTAAAACAACCACACCTCGAGAGACGCACAATCGGCAGACAGACCGACCACAGCGTCGACTTCAGGACAAGGGCAGAACAACACCCAGAATAGCGAATTTATAACTCCTCGAGTACAGGTAAATGCAATTACACAGGACGACGGCCTGGTACTACCATCGGAAGCTACAGAGGTACACATCAACACGATACTGACGGAAGACTTCGAGCAGACGACACCGGAGCCAGACCACGCCCACGGGGTATGGGAGGCCGTAGCCGATCGTGAGATGACAGGGTGTCTGAGTCGGATATGAGCTTCACATTTGCTAACACTATTAGAGCAGTGATGGCGATTCAAGACCCATTGCTTTCTTCTGATAACCGACTTTATATTCAAGTGCAGGTCAACGGACGTACGTTCAAAGCCTTGATAGACACGGGAGCAAACAGAAGTTGTATCTCACAGACATCTGCAGACCTCCTCGGCCGCCCAATAACTCCAGCACCACCTGGATCATTCATCTATTTAGCTGACAAGGCGGTTCGAACTCCTCGACTGGGGACGACGGGGGTGGTACCCGTTAGGTATGGAACCAAGATTATCGACGGGTCACTGGAATTGATGAATTTGCCGGCAGGTATAGACATCATAGTGGGGCAAGATATGTTGAAAGGATTGGGTTTATACATAGGCGGTATCCAATCACCACTGGCACCAATAGACCCCATGGAGCTAGATGAGATTCTCGAACCCATCCCACGCCGACAAGCATTGAACACGACGGAACCAGCCGATGTGCGCCAACGGTTGGCACAGGATTTATAAGTCAATAAAAAAATTGCCGACAACGCACGATGTCGTCTGGAAGGGAGTGAAGTTACTATTCCGGTAACCCGTGAACAGGCGATGTACATGCGCAGATCGATGCGTAACTTTGTATCCGACCGATGGCTACCCTACGTGGATGAACAAGTGAATAAGTTGTTGACGGATTTGGTGATCACGAAACGAACGACACCGACAACTGTTCACCTCCCTTTCCTTGCAGTCCCGACGTTCGATGCGGAAGGGAATGTAAAGAAGGTGCGCGTGTGTATAGATATGCGTGCCGTTAACGCGCTTATCCCTGGTGACCAGTTTTTGATCCCCAAGGTCAACGAACTTATCTCTTGTCTCAAGAGTAAGGAGTACTACACGACGCTGGACATATCTGCGGCATACCATAAGCTACCGATCCATCCAGATTCACAATACTTATTTAGTTTTACACACGAGCGTTATCGGTACTCATTTACATCGGCAACGTTCGGACTCCATGTGCTCACGCAACAGTTCCAACGCACCTTGAGCACGATCTTGACGGCTTACCGGTCCAACACTATATCGACGACATAGTTATCGCTAGCGACGACTATGACGAACACATTAGGACGGTGCAGAAGGTGATTCAACGCTTAACATACCACAGTTTTAAGCTTAACCCCGCCAAGTGCCACTTCGCTATTTCCGAAGTGATGATCCTAGGGAAGAAAGTGTCGGCACAAGGTATCGACATTGACCATGAGAAGCAGGCCAAGCTTATCGATTAGCCCACTCCTCTACGGTACAAAGATATAGCCTCGGCTTTGGGTTTAGCAAATTACCTTCACGAGCATCTACTTAACTTCGCGAACACGGTCGCACCTTTGCACGAATTTTGCAAACTCAAACCAAGGGAGTTGATAGGCGATTGTGGGGAGGAGAGACATACACAGGCGTGGCAGGCGATAAAGAACGCTGTTGTTAATGCAGTAGCATTGCACTTTCCGGTCGACGGTATACCATTGAACTTGGAAACCGACGCTAGCGATTACGGTTTGGGGGGAGCGCTATTCCAATGGCTCGAAGAAACACTATTTGATGTTCTTGAGCAAGACTCTGAACCATGCGCAACAAAACTATGCTACACCAATGAAAGAGTTATTAGCTTTGGTGTATGGGCTTACACATTTCAGGGAGCACTTGGATGGGCAACGGTTTGCGGTCTTCACGGACCACAAGGCCCCGGTATATATGAATACACAGCTCAAGCTTAATCCGATGCTTCAGAGATGGCACCACATTATCGCGTCATTCAACTTCACCACATCACACATACCAGGAGAGTCGAATGTGCTTCCGGACATGTTGAGCATAGTACACGAGGGGACAGCGGAGCAGGACGAATCTGAAATACTGTACATAGACTGTTGGCAGTTATTCCCTAGTTACTTTGAACAAGCGCAACAACACTTCGGTCCGAACAATATAGATGTATTTGCGGACCCGTCTAACGCTCAGCTTCCTCGATTTTGAACTAAAGACGATGGGGAAGGGGCGTTTGCCCACGACTGGTCGACAGTTGTAACCCACCATGGGAAAAGATACATATAATGTTACGCAAGATAAGGACCGATGGTGTGAGGGCAACAGTGTGTCTGCCACGGGTACCAAGGGCACCATGGTTTGACCTGTTCAAACAGTTGTTGCAATCAGAACCAGTACTGGTCCCACGAACGCCACACACGTTCCCCAAGTATGCTAAGTATGCCTGTGGCAAGACGCCATAGGGACACACGGTGAGACCCGCTGTTTTCACAGTGACTTGGGTATGCAGAACCAAAACACACAACGTACGTAATGTGTTTAGATACCGCGCGAGAGATCTCGGTGGCAATGTCGGATGCAGAAGGTCAACCGGCAGTTGAGCGGGCGGCGCCAGAAGAACAACAACGCCGTACGCGACTCACACAAGCGCACCACGAACAAGGACATCATGGTGCGGCTGATACAGTTCAACAACTCCGTCACAACGGTCATGTGTGGCCAGGCGCACTTGAGTTGGCAACGGAAGTCAAACGGCAGTGTGCTACATGCTTGGGACAGGATACGCTTCGTAAAGGTTTCCACCCGATGATTAGCATTGACGCGCGCTACCCGTGGGGCAATATTCAAGTCGACTATATCCTGATGCCACTTGAGTCCAGACGAAAGAACAATTATATACTTCACGTCCTGGACATTGCTACAGGCTACTCAATCCTTCGAGCGACACCGGACAAGACGAAGGAGACGACGGCACACACAAATAGAAGTTTTTGGCGAGCATGGTTTCCCACGTATGATCCAGACGGACATGGAGAATGAATTCACTAACAAGATAGTGAAGCTACTGGTCCAAGAAGTGGGTATGCTACACAAGGTGTCACCGCCATATCGACCCGAGGTACTAGGTGCCGCTGAACGCCATATGGATATTACACGTTCCATTCGAAAATGCTGTGAGGCAGTTCCTCTACGATGGGACGAACGCCTTCCGTTTACGATGCTCTATCAGAACCTTCGGATATCCCGACGTCACAAGAGCGCGCCGTTCAGTGTATATTTTGGCCGGCCGACTTCACTGATGACTTACCGGATACCCAGCCGATGACGAACGACACCTGGGCACAACGGTTAGACCAGTTGCAGGATACCATCCTGCCGACACTCCACCACGTCACCAAGAAGTATACAGGCAAACTTACGAAGACATTTAACCGCCTGCACGCTCATGACTTGGTCCATTTCGACGAAGGTGATGTGGTTATGGTACGATCGGAGGGTAGAACGACTAAGGCAATGCGGTCACTGTTTGGGCCGTATGTGGTGAAGGCCAGGGTCGGACAACGATATGAGTTAGCTAATAAAGACGGATCCGCACCTCCAGAATTCAACCACAAACCGGTACGGATGGAACTCCTTCGGTTAGTGGATAGGCGCACAGACCCACCACTTGACGACGAATTGTGGACAGAAGGAGGTGTTGAGTTTTGCCACATTATTACACACCGTACTAATGATGAAACAGGGAAATTGGAATACTTGGTGCGATGACGTGATGACGATCCAACGTGGGAAACATCGGAGGCTTTTGATGATGCCAACGATTTCGCGGCTTACCACAAAGCCTCACAGACACGGTCACGTAAACGCCAACGTTTATCTTCAGATATGCCTACTCGGTAGGACGGTGCGCTCGAACCGTAATCGTCGAGCACTCTAGCTCCCGAGTATAAACCAGCCACTCTAGCTCCCGAGCATAAACCAGCCACTCTAGCTCCCGAATATAAACCAGCCACTATAGCTCCCAAGTATAACCAGCTACTCTAGCTCCCGAGTATAAACCAGCCACTCGAGCTCTGGAGTATAAAACAGCGATATCTACTAGACAATTCCTTGGGCTCTGTTTGGAATCATCGGGTTAGCTGGTTTGCACGGTTTCTGCTATTGGCAGTTTTATCTCCGACACAGGTATAGTTCTATACTGTACTTGTCAGAACGCATATGTGGTGTCACTACTGAACAGTTGTCTCAAATATTCAAAACGACGGGTTACTCGAGACGTACACCTCGGGTCCTCTAGCTCCCAGAGGTAAAATGCCAGCACACTGCTCTAGCTCTCGAGGAGAATGCCAGCACACCGCTCTAGCTCTCGAGGATAATGCCAGCACACTGCTCTAGCTCTCGAAGATAATGCCAGCACACTGCTCTAGCTCTCGAGGATAATGCCAGCACACTGCTCTAGCTCTCGAGGATAATGCCAGCACATTGCTCTAGCTCTCGAAGATAATGCCAGCACCCTAATCTAGCTCTCGAGGATAATGCCAGCGGATCCCTCTTGTTCGTGCAGGTAAAAATTAGCGTCCCAGATAGTTAGTATATCTTCATTCCTGAAGCTCGCACACGTTCCGTGCTTCAACTTGGGGGGGTTGTGGTCAGATATACGATTTAGGGTTATTAGACCAGTTATAGTTAGAAGACGTTTAGTCACCAGCTCGAGTGGTGAACAAATAGCCGAGCCCTCTAGCTCTCCGAGGTTAAATGCCAGCACAATGCTCTATCTCTCTGAGGATAAATGCCAGCACAATGCTCTAGCTCTCTGAGGATAAATGCCAGCACAATGCTCTAGTTCTCTGAGGATAAATGCCAGTACAATGCTCTAGCTCTCTGAGGATAAATGCCAGCACAATGCTCTAGCTCTCTGAGGATAAATGCCAGCCCTCTAGCTCTCTGAGGTTAAATGCCAGCACAATGCTCTAGCTCTCTGAGGATAAATGCCAGCACGTAGCCGCTTTCAGGGCATCCCTTCAATCTTTTAAGCTTGCACACTTGTGGTGTTTCAGCTTGGGGGGGGGGGTGGGGTTGTAGTCAGGAAGTACCTGATAGGGTTTATTTAGGATTAGGGTTTATTTGATATTTGGATTTTGTTAGAGACTACATTTTGAACTGGGTTTATCCAATCAGGTTAAAACTGATTAACGGAAAACACATGATCAAAATGATAGTCACAGGGTTTAGTTCAAAAATGAACAACGTCTCCCCTTGTACGAGGGGAGTACGTTGAGATACAGGTATCCTCGACTACTTACTTCAGAACCAACGCCTTCCGTTTACGATGCTCTATCAGAACCTTCGGATATCCCAACGTCATAAGAGCGCGCTGTTCAGTGTATACTTTAGCCGCCGTCACGTACCATTTGCCGACTTCACTGATGAGATACTGGACACCCAGCCGATGACGAACAACACCTGGGCCCAACGGTTAGATTAGTTGCAGGATACCATCCTGCCGACACTCCACCACGTCACCAAGGAGTATACGGGCAAACTTACGAAGACATTTAACCGCCTGCACGCTCATGACTTGGTCCATTTCGACGAAGGTGATGTGGTTATGGTACGATCGGAGGGTAGAACGACTAAAACAATACGCCCACTGTTTGGGCCGTATGTGGTGAAGGACAGGGTCGGACAACGATATGAGTTAGCGAATAAAGACGGATCCGACCCTCCAGAATTCAATCACAAACCGGTACGGGTGGAACTTCTCCAGTATCCTCGACTACTTACTACATAACCAACGCCTTCCGTTTACGATGCTCTATCAGAACCTTCGGATATCCCAACGTCATAAGAGCGCGCTGTTCAGTGTATACTTTGGCCGCCGTCACGTACCATTTGCCGATTTCACTGATGAGATACTGGACACCCAGCCGATGACGAACAACACCTGGGCCCAACGGTTAGACCAGTTGCAGGATACCATCCTGCCGACACTCCACCACGTCACCAAGAAGTATACAGGCAAACTCACGAAGACATTTGACCGTCTGCACGCTCATGACTTGGTACATTTCGACGACGGTGATGTGGTCATGGTACGATCGGAGGGTAGAACGACTAAAACAATACGCCCACTGTTTGGGCCGTATGTGGTGAAGGACAGGGTCGGACAACGATATGAGTTAGCGAATAAAGACGGATCCGCCCCTCCAGAATTCAATCACAAACCGGTACGAGTGGAACTCCTCCGGTTAGTACATAGGCGCACAGACCCACCACTTAACGACGAATTGTGGATAGAAGGAGGTGTTGAGTTTTGCCACATTATTACACACCGTACTAATGATGAAACAGGGAAATTGGAATACTTGGTGCGATGGCGTGAAGGCGATCCAACGTGGGAAACATCGGAGGCTTTTGATGATGCCAACGATTTCGCGGCCTACCAGAAAGCCTTGCAGACACGGCCACGTAAACGCCAACGCTTATCTTCAGATATGCCTACTCGGTAGGACGGAGTGCTCGAACCGTAATCGTCGAGCCCTCTAGCTCTCAGAGATTAAATGCCAGCACACTGCTCTAGCTTCCATGAGGATAACTGCCAACACACTGCTCTAGCTCTCAGAGGATAAATGCCAGCAACTAAGTTACTTGGGTATTCCTCACTATCTCTAAAACTGGCACACTGCTTTTCGGTCAGTACTTCAGTTTGGGGGGGGTGGTTGTGGTCAGAATACAAGTACTTAGGTTTTAGTTGTTTATTTTAGTTATTATAGTTTTTACAGTTTATCAGAATAATCTGATAAACTTGGTTTTTGCTGACTATTACAGCACATGACTTATGACTCACTTTTAGAGTCACTAATTTTATAATTACTAATAAATGAACAACGTCTCCCTCTCTACGGAGGGAGAACGTTGAGATACAGTTATACAGCGTTTAAATACTACACGGTTCAAGGTAAAGAAGTGGCAGTCAACAATCGATTGTTCTGGCTTGGTGGGGTTTTTTGATATACAAATTGAAACTAATTAGATATTGGTTTTCGGGACATGCACCCTACCAAACTTAAAATAGCAACCGGTTCGCTACTGCGTCAA
Source organism: Sphaeroforma arctica JP610 (assembly GCF_001186125.1). Classification (NCBI taxonomy): domain Eukaryota; class Ichthyosporea; order Ichthyophonida; genus Sphaeroforma; species Sphaeroforma arctica. The sequence goes on along the minus strand of NW_014040339.1, from coordinate 40,563 downwards.
TAACCTGTGACATCGACTTCGCAGAGGCTCTTTTTCGCAACTTTGAGACTGCCTTTGAATCAAAATTCTGAATACGTGCAGTACAGTATCGAAAATAAGTTCACTATATATAGGTGGCTGTATAAACCCTCGTGAACTTCTAAACTCGCACCGCCAGAGTACAAAGACAAAAATAATTGTACAATTCCCGACTACCTCCGAGGTCTCGCAATGGTGTGCAAAAAGAATACACGCTACAGTTGTATCGCCCATAGTATACTTACTCGATTGAAGTATATTGGGAGGGCCTGGAGGAATTGGGTGTACATATTTAGTTCCAGTTAGCACATATCTAGCTGTTCCAAGTTATATAGTTTTGTTGCGTCCAATATTCTAGAATGCATATCATATATACTCGTATGCTTATATCACGGTTGTACGTTACAGTCAATCATCATCACTTGCGAAGGATCTAGGAGGGGTAGACATAGCTGCTTTCGTTTTAGGGGGGGGGGGGGGGGGGGAGTATATGCGTGCTATCTTGGTCATTTGTAGTTAAACGTGGAAAAACAGTATCTCAACGTTCTCCCTCTGTTCAAAGGGAGACGTTGTTCTTTTATTCATTAAACTTTAAATTCAGAGTCTAACTATTTCTGAGACATGTGCCTATCTAAAACCCTGAGCGGTACAAACTAAGTTTGCAGATTCTAATATTATAAACTAAAATAACCTAAACTTAAATAACACAAATAACCCTGTCTGGTTGAACACTAATAATTCCGTCTGGGTGTATTCCGACCACACTTTGATATGCTTATGCAATTAATAATTAATATCCAAGTTTTCAATCTCAACTTTGTGTTGTATATTTGTGTGCCAAACTATCAATCCCTTCGAAAAAACAAAATCACGGCGCTTCAAATGCACATGTACAAAATACGGTGGAACTTCTACCAGCTAAATGAGGACGTTCAAGTGGTTCCCACCTGGTTGATTTTTGTTGTGATAGATAACCAAAACTATCAAGCATATATACAAATTGTATTTACGTATTAAAAGGGAGTACTGGGATAATGATAAAACAAAAAATCACAGTCAAGTGCGCGAGGACGGTCGCAATCAAGCCTCGTGTGTAAAGCAATCCTACCGACCTGTTGTACTAATACTTGCGCTGAACAGTTAGTAACAATATAACTGTAGACGGCGTGGGTTAGATGTGGGTGATGAATACATCGCTCAAAACACACACATACATAGCGATATAAATCGTTTCCATCTTTCCCAGAAACATACAATGTGAGATAAGTTTTCAGAAGTAAAAGATGAAATTGCCCTCTGTAGACGGCGTGGGTTAGATGTGGGTGATGAATACATCGCTCAAAACACACACATACATAGCGATATAAATCGTTTCCATCTTTCCCAGAAACATACAATGTGAGATAAGTTTTCAGAAGTAAAAGATGAAATTGCCCTCTGTAATACGATGACATTTTGGACGTTGCTTGGTGACTCCCAAGTCGACTCGAAGTAGTTCGAAACAGGAAGCCAATCGACTATAATAGTTAGATCTTGTCAATACCGCCGGACTCCCATATTGAGCTGTGCGCCATGAGATATTATTTTGATCACGCTGAGAGTCCGCATTGATACTGGGAGGGCTGTTGGAGTGGTGCCATTTACGAGGACGCGGAAGCATGAGCTCCGACTGTTGATTTGTCAGTGTATTGTTCTTGTCTCTAATATCCTTTGGTAGAAATTTCGATAAAGAAAGTCGTTCAAAGTATGTTGTTACGAGTCTATAATAATATATAATCAGTACAAGGCACATCTTACTTTAAATACATATATATTAATATGCCCAGTATGCAACATTCCTCATACAGATTCGAATGGTTTAGTGATAGATCGACAAATTGTAACTTATTTCTCAACTATTTTGTGGTATAAAGAATGTATATCAATTCTTTCGAAGCACACTATAAGTCAAGGATTATGTTAATAGATATTTCAATAATATCCCAGCATACTTTGACCATCGATACGTTTATAGAGAGCGTGAAGATAGTTCATTGGTTCGGACAAAGCTAATGTTTCATTGGTGACGACCAAGACTTTTTTCCATTGATACACTTGCAAGGGCGCTGCTGGAGAAAGATCAGAAGAGCAGCCCAGAATCAAGCGATGAAAAAGGTGACCCCAGTTGGATTCGGCTTACGTAGATATCCAACCAGGGCCTGTAAGACCAACATGGAGACGATATTTCGTGTTGAGAGATCCGTACGATGCAACAATCCGGGCAGATGATGAAGCCGATCGCGAATGAATCAAATAGAGAACAGCGCGAGCTTGGAACCTTCGCCAGACGCATCTCAATCCTTTTCCATATGTACGCCAAACAATGGTTGTTTAATAATACCATTTTTTTCTTCTCCATACAGGCTAAGATACCGGATAGCAAAGTTCGTCAGAAAGTATTTCGCAAAAACTGGCTCAGGTATTTGGGATGGAATCCGATTTGAACTTCGCAAAATTGCCATGGTATGCAATCCGGGACGCCCTCAAGAGCTTCCCGACGGTAATATAGAAAGACTCGACCCTTCACAATGCGGTGCCGGTATATGAGATGTTGTCAGACCAAGGAAAACCCTCGTTGTTTGAGGTTGTCATCATACATCGAGACACAAGGACCACACAACCCTCAGAAAGATTCGTTGCAGATGCATTCACCTATGGCGTCAGAAGTGAAGCATCAGAAATCAATTCCCGAAGAGGTAGCTGACATTCCAGATCATAATGATGATGATCCACAGCAAGAATCTCGGATAAATTCTTCTCCAATATGACTCAATCAAGAACATGACTCAATCAAGTCAAGGGTTTGAAAGGACCAGCTGACGAGACGGACTTGTGACTGCATGGTTAGCAACGATCGGACAGTACTGATTTCTGAGCAAATAACAAGGGATGTAAAAATCGCTGACATTACAGCTCGTATGAATCACGCAGAGGCCGCTTCAACCTTGGCGATGGATCATGGTAAGTTAAATAAAGCTAGTCTATACTTGACTTTGGCTACACATTTCCAATCCAAGATTGATTCTGAACTGTGAGTGATTCAGAATGATAAGGCTGTAGAGGGTAAGAAGTTTGCCAAGTATATTGGTAAGTTGCCCACTACATATCATTTAGATTGAAAACACCGACAGGACCCTATCGACACGAGTGGGTTGGTAGAATTGTCCAGATCTTTGAAGAAATTCGCTCCGAACCATGCATACTGCAAATTTTGTAAGGACCTATGGTACGAGGCAGCAGAACAGAGTTTTAACCATCATCTTATAAGTGCAATAAGTTGGGGAAGGCTAATGTAACTGTTGCGCAGCTGAAACGTGGAAGGAGCAAAGCGAGATGATCGCCCAGTTTTTCTAGACGGATCCTTGACCGGAGTTATTGGTATCGATTATGGTATATCCGGACGAATGAACGCCAGTGTCTTGCTACATGTTAGAGTTAGCCACAAACTTATCTCGTGCCCAAACTAACAAATTGTCCGCTGATAGCTTGAGCATGTGTGTGCTCTGGGTACAGACAATCTTCTGGTCAGCCATTCACAGCAAAGATCGGGAAGTATTGTAAGCAGACATGCATCAATCTTACTCAGACAAGGTATGTGAGATTTTGATTGAAGAGCCTACCTATGGCATCATGAAATTCGCGGACATACATTGGTCCGAATTTCATTCGAGACCAGACCAGACCTTTACGAAGCGTCCGAGTTCGGTGGTAAAATTGAGGCAATCTCAAAAGAAGATTGTATCTTTACGAATGAAGGACCAGTTACTGGTCGAGACTCACATTGCGCAGCGGGTAGTAACAAGTGAAGCAAAGTTGGTGACAATGGTGGCCGACAGAACAAAAACAATCAAAGTCCTGATGAACACAAGAACAATGTCCAACACTGGAGGATCCCCTGTGAATAAGTCTGCTCCGTCAGCCTTACCTCCTAAGCATAAGAAGATTAAGAACTGCAGCGAGGCAGTTTGCAACTGGTACATGACCCAGCACGAATCAAATGAACATGGTAACGGTAGATACGCAGTGAAGTATAAACAATTGGTAGTGGAGTGCACAGATTGTACTGGAACTTGAGGTTATCATAGACATATGTGCAAGGTGCAGCCAAAGGTTAAGCTTAAGTGTCAAACATACCGGATTTTGTCACTTAGACAAAGAGATGCGCCGGAAGATGAACGTGTCATCCTTGATGTACGGGTTAATAGGCGTGAAAAAAAAAAGCGTTGATCGATCCGGGCTAGTGTATATCATGCATTTCATCACGTTTCTGTAAAAGAACGGATGTAGTTCGTGTATCAGAACCTACTATGATTACGTTAGCTGGCGAGAGAGAGATAACCTGCCGAGACATGGCCGTAGATTTAAGGTTTACATTACCGATCAACGTTTTGTTACTTGACCTTGATTAATATGTTGTCGTGAAAATTTCACCGCTATGTGAAATGTATCAAACAAGCGTTTTGCCGACGATGACAGATTCTGAGGAGTGTCCATCGCCAAGTGCAAATCCGCTGGTTCCAAAAAAAAATCTACCAGGAGATTTCACCACAGTTGTCGATTCCTGGATATAATTCAAGCCACAAAACTCGGCCGGCATCTGATCAGGTGCCGGAATTTCTTGTGCTCGATTTTGAACGTGTTGCAACATCCGCTCCCTGCGAGAAACGTGGACATTATCGTGTGGTGCCACTTGAGGTATCAGCTTCGTGCCGTCAATTTTTTGTTTCATTTGGCTGAGTTGCTTTATATCGTCCGCCATGCTGTTAGGCAACTGACCAGTCGACATCGTTTCTATCTGTGTGGGGTGTTGAGGTGTCCAATATAGTAGCGATGTTGGTGCTACCTGTCGCTAAAGAACATGTCATTGGCCGTAGACGCTTCAATATTCGCCAATGGGAATTTACGAAGTTGGCGAAGTTGTCCACGAATGAGATGAATAATTTCCGTAGCCTCCTGCACATTCATCAGCGTTCTCGAGTGTCCATCTTAATCAGAAATGTACTCCGGATTTTGTTCGACCTTATCGAACGTAGAAATCGAGTGCTGAGCCTCCAAAATCAAACGGGCCAGCGTCACGTGGATTTCTGCATTTCCTTCATCCTCAGGTGTAGGGTCTCTAAAAAATACTGTCTTCACCTTAACACAGATTAAAATCAATCGATGGACAACAACACGCTTGCTTGCCTATCTATAACTAAATTGATTCTTAATATAATATAGTCTTCACAGAACGTAGTGTAATAAATACAGTAGTTCGGTCACTTAAAATGTAGTCAAAACTAAGTAACGCTTGGTAAAACCCAAGAGCACAGTGTTAAGTCTGAAATAAGTGAACTCAGTCAGAAGTGCCATTATGAACGACGCGCCTGCTGTATTCATTAATCACATTGCTATGTGAGACAAGATTTTCTCTATTAACAAACGGATATTTATGAAAAGAGTTTCATCTCCTAATTACTAAATTATGATGGCACACGATGAGTCATCCTTCTCGCTCATTAAATCCTTGTCTATTCCACTGTAGTAAAAGTCCCCTTAAACCACTATCAGTGTGGAGTTAGAATTAGTTTACAATTAATTCACACGAGGTGAATTATTTGTAGACCACGTAGACAATTAAATATAAGAATAAATACACCGCACTGAGCCTCAGGGAGACTCAGTAGATTTTAGTATCGTATTTTGATGTGTTTACTACATTTATACTATTTCCGAAGGATTTCCTTAAGAATCCTGCCGCCAATCATATCGTGTATCTCCTTAATTTCGAGCCTACAAGTCCATTCAACATATATCGTCATCTGCCAACCTCCAGCTCACATTACCCGCACTTTGGTTCGCAAAGCACCAATCATACACCAACCTCCTCTTCTTTCGAGCCTGCGCGGCCGTTCGCCAACAAACCACACTATACAACTTAGAACTTTTCGAACCTATTAGCTTTCACACTTATAAGTTATCGCCCACACTTAGAAGTTCTCGCACTCTTATTTACGCCCAGGAACATTACCCAACAGTTCGGTACTTACAACACCAACATTGTTTTAAATCGGAGGTAAACATTGTTGACATTACACCTCCCCAATGAACAAGACAATAGTGTCGAGTTCATTCATTCAACCATTTACTCAACTGCTTCTTCCGCAAAATCGGATACCTCGCAACCTGGAAGAACATCTGCAACCTGTTCCACCTGTTCTTATGGAAGTGATGCTTCATAGCCAAATCCAAAGTATCTTCTTCCGCGCCCTTACCCTCACCTCGCTTCGCCGCATCGACTATCGTTTCAACATATATACCAAAAGCTGAATTCATGGCATATAACCAAGTCCTCCCCATCTTTGTTGACCGCATTACTGCCACCATTTCATCAAGTTCTGTAACACTAGCTGCCCCTTCACCAGTATAATTGTAGAGCCAGATCAAACAAGCTTCCCTTCTACGCATTCTAATACTGGCCTCATGCTTCGGATCCTCTATCCTCACCTTAAGCTGATCCACATGTACTGACTTAACCTTACCATTAATGCTGACCTTGTACATCTCTTGTAAATGTTCCCTCATAACAATCGTGCCTCGCACTAAATAGGTTTTCGCCAACTTACTATCCTTCGACATACCAGTATACCAAACCAACTGCCCCGGCTGCCAATCTGGTGCCTCCTTTATATTCTTGTCTGCCGCCGTTGCATGCGCCTCCTTCGCTACTTCATCGCTAATGACCACCGATCTATCCCGCACAGCAGCTTCACTCAGAAGCTCAGAACCTATCACCTCTAACAACTTCGCCTGAATTACTCTGTCAACCTGCCCCGTATAATGCCGGCCCGTAATATGATAGTATGGACTGATACCCGTGGCCGAATTCACTGTCGCATTGTACGCCAATATGACTGAATATATATATGCTGGCCATAAGGTTTCCTCCCCAACCGGCAAGCTCTTAGCAAGCCAATCCACAATCGTACGCAAGACCCTCTCTGCCCTACCATTACCCTGATCCCTATTTACTTATACGTAATGGCATTCTGCACCTCTCTCTGCCCAGAAACTTTTCATATCTGCTGAAGCGACCTCATCCATCACTACCTTCTTAGGTGTACCCCAAGGCAGCACTTGTTGTTGAACAAACTCTAATACCCCTTTAGTATTCTTCTCTTCCGGCGTGTATGGCCGACACCACACCATCCTCGAAAAATGATATATGGCCACTACTATAGCTTCGAAACCGTGAACTGTCCTTGGCAAGGTCAAATGATACATGCCTATACACACTGCAACCCCTTTCGGCCTCTCAGGCTGCATTAACAACCCTGTAGTCCCACGAAGCCCCTCAACTTGCTGACACGCGACACAACTCTTCAAAACCTTCACAACCTGCGAACGCAACACTTCCTGTCCATACTTAACCTTCAGGAACTCCCATGTCCTATCTACCCCAGCATGCGCTAAAGTCTGATGCACCAACGTAATAACGTACTCTTGCAAAGGCTGAACAAGTTCTGACCATACACTTAGACCAATTCTTAGTAATGCCTCTCTCCATCACTGCAGTGACCTGCTGATGCAATAAACCCACACGAACCTTGAAGTCTGTACTAACCTTGTCATCAAGACTCTCCTCCAACACTCGTAGCTTCTCTTTAACCGCCGCCAGCCGGACCCTTCTGTCTTCCATACTCTTGCAGACGTTATCAAATGACAGATCCACACCTTCATCAATCTCTGGCAGACCCATTTTTGCACATGCAGCGATCTTAACACCCTCTACCGAGACAGGCACCATAATAGGATCGAATCACCACGGCATACGACTAAGTTCATCCGCAACTTCGTTCTTTGGCCCTTCCAGGTACCGCAAATCCATATCAAACGATCGTACATACATAACATTCCTGTACCGTCTCTTACCCACTGGATCCGACGTGAACTCTGCCTGCTGACCAACACCAATTAAAGACTGATGATTCATCTCTACTATAAGCGCCTTGTACGACCTCCTAATCAAACCCGCGAACTTCAAAAACCCATATGCTAGCGCTATCAATTCTCTATCTGTCGGAGACAGATTAGCATGAAAATCTATCTTGGAACTCACAAAGCCCACCGGAAGCCATTCTCCATCTCTTCTCACACCTATACCCGAATCCGCTGCATCTGTCTGCAACCTAAGTTGCTCCTCTTGTCTAGGTTCTACCAAGACTGTCTTCGCCTAGCCTTCTCCTACTCAGGACCCCACTGGAACCGTACCTTCTTCTTAGTCAAATCACTAATCGGAAACAACACATTTGATAAATTCAGAACGTATCTCGCCCACCATCCAAAACACTGATACCACAACCTGACTTCGGCCTTAGTTTTGGGCCTGGGCATATCTAATAACGCCTGAAGCTTCACTTCACTTATCATCGAACCCTTATCTGTAACCTCTCGACCCATCACGACTATAGATTATTCTCGATAAGCGAAATTACATTTTGACAGCCGCAACTGTATCCCTTTCGCCTCAAAGCGCCTGATCGTCTCCACAATACCACCCCAATGCTCAGCTGGATTGTCCAAACATAACGAGGTATTATCAATGTACGTCTTAATTCCTTTAATACCTCCAATGTCTCATTCATTAGTTGTTGGAACACAAATGATGCTTCCTTCAAACCAAACGGCATCCCAATAAATTGGAACCTCTCTCCCCAGGGCGTCAAAAACGCAGTTACCCCTCGACTACCAGGCTCTATCATTAACTGCCCAAACCCATTTCCAGCGTCCACATTGGTTCTCCACTTGCGCCCCTTAACTGTTGCCAGAAACTCATCTTCTGTTGGTATCGGATATGTACCCAAATCTAGCTGTTAATTCGTTCGCATATAATTTATACACATCCTCTAGTCCTTGGATTCCTCATAACTGGGATTACTACCCGGCACTTTAGGTACAAGTTTCGGCACTTTAGGTACAAGTTTCGGCACTGTAAGCCAATTCGTATCTTGCACCCTCTCTATCAACCCAGCTTTAAGCAATAGTTGCGTCTTTTTCTTCATCACTTTTATATGTTGCACATCTTTTTCCGCATATACTTGTCTCAAAGGGGTCCCTCCTTCTTTGATCTGAAGCTTAAGCATCCGATCCTTCACAAACTTTGGTTTCTTGTCATTGTACGCCACCCTCCTAATAGCCGCCACCAACTCCGCCAATTCTTCCATAGACTTCCCCAGTTCTCCAGCCAACAGTTCCAAGCCACTCGTATCGAACATTAGATAATCATCCTCACCCCCGGATCCATCACTCTCATAACCTGAATCATAACTCAATATCTATAACACCGGCTCATTTTGCTCAGCCAGGTCTTAAAGTCTGATGGCTTCTCTCGTACCACCTCAACCGGAAACAGGGTATACTTAGTCACCCATTGCCTAGTAAGCACTGCCCCAGTTAATCCATACCCATTCAATTCACGTCTGCCTAACAACATACCCGCATTGTGTGGAATCCAATCCATAACCCGCATATCCAACTTAACCCTCCTCTCTCCTACTAAAGTAGGCAAAACAACCTCAACATCTCGTACCTTGTATTCCACATAAAGTGGAGCACCAAATCCCGTAACCCACTCTCCACACAAATCATACTGAGCAACCAGCCCCAGACGCTCTGCCAAATCCTTAGAAATCATCGACATATCGGCGCCTTGATCAACAAACGTATCGACATAACACTGTTTACTCTCCACATAATTATAGATCAAAGGTTGGCCTGGTCCTTAATAATTAGTCGCCGCCGCAGCATGTCACAATTCAGGTGTTCCATGTGCACTCATACGCACCTCCCCAGACGCTTGTAGTAAATGAACGCTTCGATAACTGTATCGCAACGTTCTCCCTCCGTAGAGAAGGAGACGTTGTTCATTTATTAGTATTTGTAAAATTAGTGACTCTAAAAGTGAATCATAAATCATGTGCTGTAATAGTCAGCAAAAACCAAGTTTATAAGATTATTCTGATAAACTGTAAAAACTATAATAACTAAAATAAACAACTAAGACCTAAGTACCTGTATTCTGACCACAACCTCCCCAAACTGAAGAACTGACCGAAAAGCAGTATGCCAGTTTTAGAGATAATGAGGAATACCCAAGTAACTTAGTTGCTGGAGAGCTAGAGCAGTGTGCTGGCAGCTATCCTCTGAGAGCTAGAGCAGTGTGCTGGCAGCTATCCTCTGAGAGCTAGAGCAGTGTGCTGGCATTTAACCTCTGAGAGCTAGAGGGCTCGACGATTACGGTTCGAGCGCACCGTCCTACCGAGTAGGCATATCTGAAGATAAAATTTGGATTTGGGCACGTTGGCGTTTAGGTGTCCGTGTCTGCGAGGTTTTGTGGTAGGCCGCGAAATTTCATTTATTAGATCATTGGGGACTAGTTTTTTTCTAGCTATATACAAGCGGTAGCAGTTCACTGCACCATTGAAATCTCTAGGGATAAATATTCTACATCTATGGCAGTATAGAACCTTGCTGCATCCGACATTATGTAATCGCGTTCCACAACAACTTAAGACACATGTCGTATATTTTTCGTCACCCAAATCCACAAGAGTACATGATGACTTTGGTGACGACGTTGCTCGTATCAGCTTGTTGTGGAATGTACAAAGTGACAGAATTCCTGCTCGGCAATGTGTTCGATTGCTTAACTCGGACTTCATCCAGGCCGCAGTGGTAGAGAACGAGTACGCAAACTCGGAGGATAGTGCCAGGGTGGCGGCAAGCCATACTTCATGAAGACGCCGTACACGGGCACGCAAGGCTCTCTCAAACAATCTTGCCATCGACACATTCTTAGCCGACTTCTCCTTGTCCACTCTCTCTTAGGGTCGAGCTCGGGTGTTACCACACAGGGCGGTTACTCTGTGGCTATAGGACACGAGTCGGGAAAAACAACACAAGCTGCGGGGTGTGTGGCGGTGGGACGCAACGCGGGTGAGACGGCGCAGGGGGCTAGTTCCGTGGCTATAGGCTATACGGCCGGAAACGATACGCAAGGTCTGTCCGCGGTAGCTGTGGGTTCCGGTGCGGGTAAAACGGACCAGGGTGACGAGTCGGTAGCCGTTGGTCTGTATGCGGCCCAGACCACACAGGGTGATAATGGCAGTAGGTGATAAGGCGGGTAGATACAACCAGAGCAACCACGCTGTACCGTCGCCCTTGGTCGGGAATCTGGCTCAACCGACCAGGGTTCGTACGCTGTGGCGGTAGGATCAAAGGCTGGAAACGACACCCAGGCGTCGAGCGCGGTGGCGGTGGGAAATAGCGCCGGACAAACCACCCAGGGCGAAAGCTCCGTGGCTATAGGGTATGGGGCGGGGATGACGATATAGGGCGAATATTGTGTAGCCGTAGGGGTTGATGCGGGTACGACAAACCAGGGCAACCATGGCGTAGCCGTAGGGACCGAGGCGGGTAAGACAAACCAGGGTGTAGATGCGACAGCCCTGGGACCACACGCGGGGACCACGGACCAGGGGCTATACAGTGTGGCTATAGGAAGAGAATCTGGTAATGACACGCAAGAGGAAAATTCCGTTGCCATCGGGAATGAGGCGGGTAAAACATCGCAGGGTACAGTGGCGGTGGCCATCGGGTATTGGGCGGGCCAGACGACCCAAGGCGAAAATTCCGTGGCTATAGGACGGCTGACCGGCGCGACGCTACAGGGGGCGGACGCCGTCGGTGTAGGCTATGGGGCCGGAGAACTGAACCAGGGGGTCCGTACAGTAGCAATCGGGCATCAAGCCGGGAACACGGAGCAACTGACCAACAGTGTCGCCGTGGGGTTTTCCGCGGGTCTGACAGACCAGGGGAACTACTCGGTCGCCTTAGGGTCGAGCTCGGGTGTTACCACACAGGGCGGTTACTCTGTGGCTATAGGACACGAGTCGGGAAAAACAACACAAGCTGCGGGGTGTGTGGCGGTGGGACGCAACGCGGGTGAGACGGCGCAGGGGGCTAGTTCCGTGGCTATAGGCTATACGGCCGGAAACGATACGCAAGGTCTGTCCGCGGTAGCTGTGGGTTCCGGTGCGGGTAAAACGGACCAGGGTGACGAGTCGGTAGCCGTTGGTCTGTATGCGGCCCAGACCACACAGGGTGATAATGGCAGTAGGTGATAAGGCGGGTAGATACAACCAGAGCAACCACGCTGTGGCTGTAGGAACCGAAGCGGAATTGACCGACCAAGGTATAGATGCAACAGCGATCGGACCACATGCAGCAACGGATACCCAAGGGTCTATTGCCATTGCCGTGGGTGTACGCGCCGGACAGACACGACAGGGTGAGCGGGCCATAGGGATAGGGGCAGAGGCGGCATTTGTAGACCAGGGAATGTTGGCGATTGCGGTGGGTCATGATTCAGGATTATGCAGTTACTATTGGTACCGATGCAGGCAAGACAACCCAAGGAATAGCCAGTACAGCCCTGGGTCGCGCGGCCGGTTCATTAACCCAAGGTGCAAATTCGGTGGCAATAGGTAATACCGCCGGTGAGACGACACAGGGTGCAAGTACCGTGGCTATAGGCTATACGGCCGGAAACGATACGCAGGGTCTGTCCGCGGTAGCTGTGGGTTTCGGTGCGGGTAAAACGAGTCAGGACGAATACAGTGTAGCAACGGGGTTTGAAGCCGGCAAGGACAGCCAGGGGGAACTATGCGTTGCAGTAGGTCGCTTTGCCGGGAGTGTAACCCAGGGTGTGCAGGGTATTGCCATCGGAAATCTGGCGGGTTTCACGACACAGGGGATTGATGGCATTGCAATAGGGACAAGTAGTGGCTACCTTTCGCAAAGCACCATGTCTGTTGCGGTGGGACACTACGCCGGTACAACCACACAGGGTGAAAGTGCCATAGCTATAGGGTACCACGCGGGGAATGACACACAGGGTATCAAAGCGGTGGCCGTAGGTGCGAATGCTGGCACGACCAACCAGGGTATTAATCCCGTGGCCATTGGTCACGATACGGGTAAGACGTCCCAGGGTGAATATTCCGTGGCCATTGGACGGCGGTCCGGTACTACACTACAGGGAATAGAAGCTATTGGGGTGGGCTTTGGTGCGGGCGAATTGAACCAGGGTGCCAAGGGCGTGGCTATTGGCCGCAATGCCGGGCTGGATGCACAGGGAGAAAGCTGCGTGGCCATTGGATCCAGTGCCGGGATCGATACGCAGGGTGCAAGTAGTATAGCGGTGGGTAACGAGTCGGGTCATACGACACAGGGTGTGGGCTCTGTGGCCATTGGCGCGAAAGCCGGTAAGACAAGTCAGGGTGACTATAGTATTGCAATAGGATTGGATGCAGGAGGCATCAATCAGAGTGAGTCTTCGATAGCAGTAGGACGTTCGGCCGGTACAAACAACTTGGGTGAAGGGAGCGTCGCGGTTGGTGACGGTGCACTTTACCTCACCAGTACCGATAAATGTATTGGTATTGGTAGGAATGCCTTCTACGAGAACGGCGGCGAGGGTAGTATAGCGATAGGGTATTTGACGGGCCGAATGGGAGATGCGGGGGACAGTGTACTAATCGGGCGCGAGGTGGCCAGGTACAACGGTAATCTAAATTCAAGTATGATTGCGATTGGTACGTTGGCATGTTCAAACACGTCGGAAAGCAACACTATTACACTGAACGCCACGGGTGTCGATTTACCGAACGCGGTGGCCAACTCGTTCATGGTCAAGCCGATCCGAAACGCCGCGAGTCCCAACGCGCTGACGTACAACCCCATAACCGACGAGATCACGTACACGACGTCCACAACCGAAACCAAAGAGAATATTGTCCCGTTAACGCGCAATGCCGGCATCATTCTAGGTCAGCTCGAGGTCAAGGAATTCAGCTACATCAACAAGAGCAAGTACATCGAATACGGCACACCCGGTGTCGCCGCAACCATAACTGATTGGCTCGTGTCCGAGAAGACCAAGGATGGTTGGGCGGTCAAGTTAGAAGAAGTCGGATTTGCCTCGACCGGCCCCGAAGACACGCCCGCTAGTGTCGGTGAACAGGACACTTTCGTCCAGCAGCTGTACGCCGACTACGTGGCGGCAAAAAAAGCTGTTCCCGAAACGTTTGTGGACAAGGACGAGACACACTTTGGGTTTATGGCCGAGGAAGTGCAGACCATTTTATCCGAGCTCGTGTACGACGACACGGACGGCAAGGCACTGGATATCAAGTGGAACAACATTACGGCGCTGCTAGTCAAGCAGAACCAAATCCTGACGGCGCAGATTGCCGTGTTGACCACAAATTTTACGGCTCTGGAGGCTAGCCTAAATCTTTAAAAAGGTAAAAATTATTTTCACCTGTACGTTTTTTTTTCTCGATAAACCGTGTCCACAAATCCACCAGAACATCAGGCAAAGTACATAGCAATAGCGTGTAAACGGCAACGCATATACCACAGGTGAATATGCGATCACGAATTCCAACGACATCCACCGTAGTGCTGGTCTCGGTGCGCTCTCGCTTTAGCAAAGCAGTGGTGGTCGCAGTACGTATTTCCTCGCTAACAGACAAGGACGGCTCTAGGGTGGAAGGGATTTGCGGGACATCACCGTCATCCTCGTCGAACGATGCGAGCAAGGTCGTATTTAAGCTCTGGTGATAGTCCCACATACTCTCTTCGAGAACTCGGGATATCTCTTCGTCATCCTCCTGTTCAGATGCGGGTGGGTGGTTATTAGTAGCGTCCATTGTAACCTTTGCGTCGTTGTCGCTATGTCTTTGCTTGTATATCAGTACTCTTACTTGTTGCAGAGGTAATATAAACTCAACTCTGCTTGGGTGTTGTCATTTTATAGAGGCTCCCGCTAGCCCGCGCGTCGCGGCCGGGAGGTAACACCACGGTTCACCATTCAGCCCCAATCCGTCGACCCACCCCTAATCGATGCGCAAAAAAAGGGGGTTTTCGTATAAAAGCAGCTCACACAAGCCCTTGAACGATCACATGTTGATTTGCAAAGATAGTAATCGAGACAGGGAAAAAAGGTAGCCCGAGTGAATATTCCAGTCAAAGTATTCTACCCTAACCCCAATCTCTTTCTAGAAAGCCAGTATGTTTACTCCCGATAATAATATGATTGGATGCGGCGGCCCGTTAACCTTAGCCGTTGCCATTTCCCAGATCAAGGAGCGCCGACGCAGCCCACGGACCGGCGCCACTGCCCCTACCCCGCCGTGCACGCCAATTCAACGCACCACACCTAGCGGTGACCTATCGAACTCGGATGCCAATATTTATGCACCAAAGTATCTGCTCAACGAGTTTAAGAACGGACACAAGACCGTTCGTGTGTACCGCAGCATGGTGGTTAAGTTTTACAAGGGAGGCGCTGATGTAGCCTCCTGCGCTACGCACGAGTACCGGATGGCAGTTCTGTTTGCAAACCATCCGCACATTATGAATGCTCGAGGTGACATTGTGTTTAACCAGCCTCGAAATCTTACGGTCCTTCGATTTACCAACCACGGCTTTGAACTTAACGATGCCATCAACCGCGGGATGACGGTTGCGCAGAAGGTGTTGGTGGTATCTCAAATTGCGTCTGCAGTGCAA
>NW_014040339.1:7999-21196 GCF_001186125.1 Sphaeroforma arctica JP610 | reverse complement strand
GATACGCTAGTGTGATTTACATATATATATATATATATATATATATATATTTATTTTATTTTATGCAGATTTTAAAAATAGAAAAAAAAAAAATGAAATAATATGTTAAATCTAGAGCAAATTGGAGTGACTCGTTGCCGTTCAGGAACGAGACGCGGAACGTAGTATCCTTGGGCCACGGCAATTTTTCGAGGGCTGAATCCTACACCTTGGGTATCAACGAGTACGCGGACTTGACCGACACCGAGTTTCACGAGCGGTTCCTGACAGGCTATCTGTCTGACCCGCGAGACCGGGGCTACACGAGCCTGTCAAACCCACACCACTACACCCACGATCCCCCAACCCGCAATGGACTGGTCCACAAGATGGCGTCAGTGGACTGGTCCACGACCATGTCTGATCGTGCGGACCTGGATGAACTCCCCGCGTCCGTCGATTGGTCCAAGGCCATGTCCGGGATTAAGAACCAGGGTGGTTGTGGATCGTGCTATGCTTTCTCGGCAATCGAGACGATTGAGGGCCACTACTTTATCAAGCACGGCAAGCACCGGTTCCTGTCCGAGGGCGAGATTATCGACTGCTCGATCCCGTACCACAACATGCGCTGCGAGGGCGGATGGCCCACCTCGGTGTTTGCTTACGTCAAGGACCACGGGGTGTGTCCCGTGGCCGAGTATCCGTATAGCATCCCGTTCCAGTTCTGCCAGCGCAGTGGGGCGTGTCAGAAGCACGACCGCACATTTATCACGGCGTTCCACACCATTGACGGGCAATCGGATGAGGACAACATTGTGCGCGCTCTGCAAGACGGTCCCGTGAGCATTGCCATTGCGGCCAACGATGCGTTGCAGTTCTACAAACGCGGTATCTTTAGTGGCTGTGACGAAACGACGCGCTTGAACCACGCCGTCGTGGCCATCGGGTACGACGAACACAGCTTCCTGGTCCAGAACTCCTGGGGCGACTCGTGGGGTGATTGGGGTATATTCAAATTACCTCGACATGCGGTTGCACAGGATGTGGCCTGTGGGCTTCGTGGTGCACCGGCCACGGTGACGGTGTAGGGTTTTAGGGTTTAGTATGCATATATTTGTGTAAAATAAAATAAAATAAAAATTTCTCCAAAATCCCGTGGCTCGCCCATTATATTTTATTTTAAAAAGTGTACTAAATAGCAATGTCGACCCCGGTCCAAAACTTGGATGATATCCCCCGCCTTGATCTCAAGAAACTGTGGGTGTCGTTCCCCGATTTACTAGATGGCGCTACCGTGCTAATGTTTGTCGCCGAGGCCGGCGACACCGCTACCGGAGTTGAGCTTACCGTAACGCCCACCACCGCTACGGGTCTTAGCGCACTCAAAGTCCACACGGACAACACACTGTATAAGGACCCCGACCTAACTACCGCTACAAAGTTTAAGCTGCAATACGAACGCGGCGGTAGCGCTGGCCCGGTTTTTGGCATCTCCGACGTCACATCGGAAAAGTACGTGCGTGATGACCTGGACGCCGAGCAACTTAAATTGGGCTCCGCACAATATGCCCGGCTAGTTGTTTGTGACGCGCGCGAGGTCACCACAGCCAAGACTACCTTGACCGGTGCACCGGCAGGGCTTCTAATGACGTGTGACATACATTACGGACAACGGTGTAAAGCGGTACTTGGGCACTACCGTGCGTGATAACGTCCACTTGAGTAACACCGACAAGTCCGAGGGTTACAAGCGGTACAAGGTGTACTTGACGCTGCTTGCATTGTCCGACCAGTCTATCGCTACGCTCACTAACCGGACGGAGATACCGTACTTTCGCAAGCGCTGCTGCATGGGAAGTTTTGAGGGGACCACGGCGTGTGATTCGCAAAATCTGTCGTACAGCAGCGCAACCTGTGACCAGGTAATGACGAACCACTGCAACACCGCGGGGTTCACGGGCGCCGTATGTCAGCGATGGGCGCGCCAGAGACCGACCGTGTCGCAGAAACCGATCCAGGACTGGTGCAAACTGCCCGCCAACGCGTCAAAGAATGAGCGTGCGTGCTTTGACAGCACCAAGATCGCCGCGTTTATTGCCAAAACACGGAACGATTATCCAAACTCCGACCCGTCCGCGAGCCTCTATGTATGCAGCGACGCCGCGTGTCACGACAGTGGACTCTCGCTCCCCGCCCAGGGTGGCTTGGCCTGCGGTGACGTTATCATGCAGTCGTGTACCATTGACGTGGCCGACGGAGCCTCAGTTGGTGGGACGGTAAACCAAGAGTGTGTCAACGACGCGAGTTTGGCTAACGAACAGACTAATAATACGAACACGACGGAACTTATCGCTGACGGCAACTCCCCGGGCAACCTGTCGCCGAATGACACTAATCAAGCCGACGGCTCAACCTCCAAGGTGAAGTGGGTGATTGCCGGTATTGTGGTCGCGGTAATCCTCATTATACTCTTTGTCGTATTTGTTTTGTAGCGTTCCGGCCCTTTTTTTTTTCTAGAATATTTTTCGGTTCTCTTCTTTTCCTTTTTCTAGAATTTTTTTCTTTTCTCTTCTTTTTTCTTCTTCTTCCGGCATTGAAGAAAAGACAGGGATTTGTGAGAGAATACAAGTGGGCCACTATGACGACCACCAATGTGTCTACGTTTACGATCAACATAAACACCCAGCGACTGGATCTGAGCCAGGATAAGACCAAGTTTGAACGGACCACGCGTACGAGCCCCGATATCGTCATACCCAAGTTTGTCTTCCAGGGCGACCCCGTCTTGGAACCGTCTACCACAACGGGGAAGTGTGGGTTTCGGGTCCGCATAAAAGGGGGTGTCGACAATGCGTCGAGCGAGTCCTATGTGATGAAAGTTGGCGCCGACAAAATCATTGCACCCGATATGAGTGTTGGTGATACTCAGAGTATGCTGCTGGTACTGGGTGACGTGACGTTTGACTCGACACTTAAGCGAGCCACCGCAACATCCATTCGGATCCCCGACACCACCGACCTGCTGGGAATCGACCCTCTCACGAACCAGATGGTGGTTATTGATTCCACTTCCACAACTCCACCGGACGCAATCACCAGTGTGATCCTGACATTCGATTCGGATACCGCCGCGCTGACGTGTCCGGTGACACCCGCCGCCGCCGCCACCACCACCACAGTCGTAAACCCGTTAGTGGTCACTGAAATTACACCGACCCACAGTGACGTTAGCGCCCTGGATACAGTGTACGGGAAATTCCGGCTTCAGACCTGGCTGATTATCGGAGGGTCCGTGACCTTTGGACTGTTTCTACTAATCATCAGTATAGCGCTGGCTGTAAAAAAACCGGCATCTCATGAACCCGTTCATGTATTACTAAAATAAATAAATAATTGAGCCCGGCCTCACCAACGTCCGTGTAATAACCCTAAACCCCCAACCCCTTGTTTCTTAAATTTTTTTTTTGGGAGAAATAAATGTTTTTAAAAATAAAATAAAATCCGTTAAACACTCGCACAATACACACCGCAATCATGTACAGTCAATTCAAAAAAGTGTACGATGCACCAGACGCCATCCACGACCAATATCCCACCACAAGAATGGACATACAACACGCCCAGAGGTCGTCCGGCAACAACCACATAAACACCATGCGCGTGCAAAACCAGTACCACCAGTACCAGAATCAGAACGTGCACGAGCAGCATGCAAATGCATAGAACGACCCTAACACATCGGGGTATGCACCCAACGACTCGCTGTTCCAGGACACGGGCGACTACTCTGAGTTTGAAAAGTATCTGCCCAGCGATCTGCGGGGCGGCAAGATGGTCCGCATGTCCGATACTGAAATGCAACAGTACGGCGTGCAGTCTGGGGCCACACCCATGACCGCTGGGGACACGCGCACGAACGATGGTGTTTCCATCAAGGCGCTGGACATGGCCTCAAATGTAAACACGTACTCGGACCCCAACCCATACGCAAACACCCATAACACCAATTATCCCAACAGCTCGAATAGTAACCTCTACCCCGCCAATAACAACAACACTATTGACTACACGACCACAAACTCGAGCAGTGTGCCTACGATCCAGTCCAAGGGCCCCTTCCTGATCTTGGAGACCATGGACCAAGTTCAGGCCGTGCTCACGTCACACAAGGTCGTCGTGGTGGTGTATATCATGGACGGGTGCGGCGCCTGTGCGGTGTTTATGCCCGACTTGGAGCGCCTCGCGACGAGACAGATGGAGCAGTATGGCGACACCGTCAAGTATGCGCTGGTCAATGAAAAGAGCACTGAGCTGACGGAGAGCGTCTCGGCCTTCCCGACCACAATGATATACTTGTCGGGTAACCAGCTTCGAAAGTATAAGGGTGCGGGCTATGCGAAAAAGATTGGCAAAGTGGTGGCTGATGCCGTGTACGTGTAATATTTTAAATATTTTTTTTAACAATAGTATGCATTTGCATATCTATGTATATATGGATATGTATATCTATGTATATATGGATATGTATATATATGTATATATGTATATGCATGTCGAAGTATATATGTATTTAAAAAAAAAGGCGCCGACACACACGCGAGCTTTTGGAAACCGGAGTGGACGTGACGCAATCCATCGTGCGTGACCGCTTGCAGCGCACATCAGCCCCGGAGTCAGAGTAGGTTTTAGGTTCTCCAGACATGACAGGTGTGGTGGTGGGGAACGTAATGCAATAAATACAGTAGTTCGGTCACTTAAAAAAATGTGGTCAAAACCAAGTAGCACATAATAAAGAGTGTTCTGAAATAAGTGAACTCAGTCAGAAGTGCCATTGGGAATGGCGCAACTGCTATATTTATTAATCACGATCCTATGTGGAACGATATTTTCTCTACCATCGGGTTATGTGAAAATACCCGTCTCTATGGTTTTACATGAGTCATCACTTTTCCCTCATTAAATTCTCTATTCTACTAATCGGCCCGGTCCTCTGGTCCAGTCCTCAATCTTCCCTATGTCCGGTCCTCTGATCCGGTCCTAAATTTCTCTCTCAGATCCGGTCCTCAGGTCAGGTCCTACATATCCGCTTAAGGTACTTTGTCCACAACATGCATCAACGTATTCAAGTGTCCTGCTTGCTGGGGCTCGGCTAAGCCTACCCAAGGAAAAGAGTCAATTCCAAATGAATACCTACCTTCTCGTCGTCTTTGGGTGCAGGCTGCTTGGCACGTGCTGTATCCATCTTATCGCATAGCTCGGTCGAATGGCGAATCGTTCCAAGCAACAGTTTCAGCAGCTGGTCACAGGCTTGCTTACCCACCGTAGGCAATGGTCTGGTCTCGGATCCCGTCATCGTTGTAAAAATAGATAAAATTAAACTAAGTAGCTTCTTATTTGATTTAACCTTTAAAGAACGTAGTATAATAAATACAGTAGTTTGGTCACTTAATTATGTGGTCAAAACCAAGTCACACTTAATAAAGCGTGTTTAGTTTGAAGTAAGTGAACTAGGTCAGAAGTGCCGCTGTGAACGGCGCGTCTGCTGTATTTATTAATCACGTTCCGATATGGGACGAGATTTTCTCTAACAACGGTAGATTGTGAAAATCTCCGTATCTAAGATTTTGGTCTCCTAGTTACTAAATAATGATGACATCCAATGAGTCATCATTCTCTCTCAGTAAGCTATATTTTCTACTATCTAGTCCGGTCCTCGAGTTCGTTTCTCAATAAAATCCTCTGAGGCACGAGCCTCTGGTTAGGTCCTAAATTATTTCCCTTAGGTCTGGTCCTCTGGTCCGGTCCTAAATTCCTCTTGTCAGTCCGGTCCTCTGGTCCGGTCCTAAATCTCCGTCTACGGTATTTTGTCCACAATATAGCGACTTCTTCCTCAGTCTCACATCCGTCCTGTTTGTCCTCAGAAGGCACCTCAGTAAATGAATCCCGTTCTGGGAGCACTTTCTTTGCTTCAGATTTCGCCGCAACATGTCGAGTACCATAGCAATAAATCTCACGAAGATGCTCAATAATCTTTTCAGGCTTGTATTCCCACCCTTCTATTGCCTTCGCAAAATTTACTTGGGTTCCGCTGTTCACTTCAAATGGATCCTTAAACGCTGAATACAATGCTGCAGCCGCGATGTACAGATCCTTCATCTCATAACAGTCTTGCTGATATAGCCCTCTAGTTCCGACTTCGTCTCCAGTGTAACCTCCTTCAAAAGAGCCATCGCTAGGCGGGTCCCTCTTTTCTTCACCTCGAGCTCATAAGCCTTGGTACCCCTGACGTAATCCCATCGATCCGTAAGTGTTGTCATCGGCTCCCCTCTCATATATCTCCAGAGTGGTTGCCCAGTCCCAGCTGCATTATCCTTCTTGTAAACCATTTTCCACTAACGTTTATTTGTGATCTTAGATCGGCTCAAAACACAATGGAACGGTGAACTTAGTTTTATTTCCTCGATTGTTGAATAAACGTCCACCTTAGCAGAATAAACTACTTATATGAACTAAACCACGTATTTATACTATTTCCGAAGGATTTTCTTGAGAATCCTGCCGCCAATCATATCGTGTATCTCCTTAATTTTGAGCCTACAAGTCCATTCAACATATATCGTCATCTGCCAACCTCCAGCTCATATTACCCCGCACTTCGGTTCGCAAAGTACCAATCATACACCAACCTCCTCTTCTTTCGAGCCTGTGCGGCCGTTCGCCAACAAACCACACTATACAATTTAACTTTTCGAACTTATTAGTTTCCACACTTATAAGTTATCGCGAACACTTAGAAGTTCTCGCACTCTTATTTACGCCCAGGAACATTACCCAACAGTTCGGTACTTAAAACACCAACATTGTTTTAAATCGGAGGTAAACATGGTTGACATTACAAAGGCTATGAAATAAACAATAAAAATGGTTCTGATTTATTATTTAAAGGGCTATTGATTGGTGGAACGCAGGAAGGCACTATCGAGAAAAATCTACCCGAGATATTGAGACAGTTGAGTCCATTTTAGAGTTACTATTAAAAAAAAAGTATTACTGCGGAAAAATAGATGGCTATGTATGTATGCAGTTTTACGATAAAAAAAAATACAAATTAGGAAGAATATATTGACAGAGCTTTAGAGGAAGAATGATTCTCGAAGATGATCACGGCTCCTCGGTCCCCGCCAATGCACACGGTGTTCGCCTGAAACCTGTTTGGCGAAATATCATAGGAGAAGCTACATACAACGGCTACGTATAAATGAGAGTTGTGTACATGATTTGCGTGCATTAGTGTATACTGTACATAGATACTTGGTTGTCAGGGTATGTCCGTAAACTATGCATTCAGATTGTACTTGTCAACTTGCATTTCGAAGGATATGCGACTATTTGAATATGTGCATGTGTTAAAGTACACTAACAACTTGCTGAGGGGATAAGTGATTTTTTTTTGGTTGTCTATATTAGTTTTATTTATGCTGCACGGTTCCAATATATGTGCCCGTTTCTACCTCTTCAGGCCGAATGAGTTACAGAGTGAATCTGCTACACTCGCACCTTGCTGTTTCAAATACTTCGTGACGGTTTGTTTGGCTTGTGCTTGCATCATTTGGGTTTGAGTACAACTTGGCACAATTCACGCGACTTCTACACTGTCGTGGCCCATTGTTCGCAAGTAATCTCCATACTCTTTGTGATTGATGTATTGTGCTTTGCACTGTCCTGACTTGTTATTCGCAAATATGCTCAATGCTCCTTTGATCGGTATAAAATTCTATACGGGCTTGAAGTCAAGCGCCTGGTATACAGTATATATCTTAAATTAATGTTGCTATCACGGTTCACCTCCCCACTGGTATACAGTATATATCCTAAATTAATGTTGCTATCACGGTTCACCTCCCCAACTAATCATAGATGGGAATTTTTAGCCGGCAGAAGTCGAATGTTTCTGTGGGTCCCCCGGGACACCAGCAGAAAGTAGATGCCTTAGCTGCTTATCTCAAATACTCTCGAGGACGTGTTACCACGCTAGCTAAGCTGGAGCAAAAGTAAGTTACAATCGAATTTGAGTTTCAGTCACTTATTGAATGTTGCACCTTGGTTAGTATAAAATATTCTAGTTCATTACGTAGCGTATGTAGTACCCACATTGTTACCACCCCCACAGAAGTACAGCAGACGCAAGTATTCCTCGCGTTCTATGGTATTATTTCGTTTTAGTATATACATATGGATTGAATAGTGGTGTTTTCGCCCTTAAAAGTGGGATTTTCCCCGTTTCATGTGATATTTCTCACTAGCGGAGAAATCGACTCTGACTTCGTTACTTCTACAGGCTCCAGCTCAAGGGCCTCTCTTGCCAATTCTGAACCCAACTCATTGGTAAATTTCTTATTATTCCCTTGTAGGACGACAAAGCACTTACTGGATTTGAATAAACGGGAAGAGACGGCCAAAGCCAAAGGAGACAAAGAAGTCGAACGACTTCAAGCTCTGGAAGAAAAAGCAGAGGCCAAACAGGACAAGCACGCGACCAAGATTGCTCAGATCGAGAAAGCCAAGCAGAAAATTGTGGATCAGGAGGCGAATGTGCTCACTAAGCAGGAGAATGTAGTAGCTAAAGCGGAAGAGAAGGCTAAAGCGGCAGAGGCCAAAGTAGCAGCATCTGGGGCTACTGAAGGGAACTACAAGAAGATTGATACATTGAGAGATGCACAGGCTAAGGAAGAACGTTATGTGACCGAACAAAAGGAAATTCATGCCAATTTGCCTGAGAAGCATCGCTTAGATATTCTGAAATTGGACATGGAAAAAGACGCGACCACAGCTCAATTAGAGCATGATCTTAAAAAGTTGAAGCTAGCCAAAACACAGGCTATGTACAACAGAGACTTCCTTATACACTCTCTCCTAGCGGACAAGGCCAAAACCACGCACAAAAAGGCACAAGTCGAAGCTCGTTTGGCCGAAGAGCGGGACCGCTGTGATTCACTCGAGAGAGAGTTCACACAGCTCAGTGATGTCCCACCACCAGTTGCAGTGGCTCCATACGAACCGGCAAAACAAGTTGAACCGGTGGAACAGCAACCCGAAACACACCATGAGCCCGAACATGGTGAGCAAAGCGTGTAGTATTGTTCGTGAGTGGCTGTCTTGATAGAGTTTCTTGATCTAAGGGTATTGTTACAATTTCGTGTTTCGGACTCCAACGGATTTTAAGATATACACAGTTGTTCGGATATTACACTGCATGCACTGTCCCCCAACAGCTTTGAGCTTATGTCACGGAAACACAATCAAGCGAACAACATCAATATACAAACACAGTCAAATATTTATCAGCGCATACGTACAGAATATATATATCTATATATATATATATATATGTATATATTTATTTATATATTTATATATTTATATATACATATATATACATATACATTTATACACAAATATATACATATATACACATATATATACATACATATATATACATATATACATTTATATATATATATGAATGATGTATGTATGTATGTATGTATGTATGTCTATATATGATGGATGTATGCATGTATATTTATATATGATGGATGTATGTATGTATATTTATATATGATGGATGTATGTATGTATATTTATATATGATGGATGTATGTATATTTATATATGATGGATGTATGTATGTATATTTATATATGATGGATGTATGTATGTATATTTATATATGATGGATGTATGTATGTATATCTATATATGATGGATGTATGTATGTATATTTATATATGATGGATGTATGTATGTATATCTATATATACTGGATGTATGTATGTATCTATATATAATGGATTTATGTATGTATATGTATATATAAATTATGTATATATGTATACATGTCCGTGTGTATATATGTATATATCTACATATTTTTATATGTATGTATGTATATATATGTATTTGAACATGTGTCTGTTTTTGGATACCTATATATGTATATATATATATATTTATATATGTATACATTTATATATGTATATATATATATATATTTATATATCTGTATATTATTTGTATATGTATATATATATATACTTATCTGTATATATATCATAGATATATATATATATATATATATACTAATATACATATATATATATATTATATTAATATATATATATTATATTATTATTATATATATTAATATATATATATATTAATATTAATATTAATATTAATATATATATATATATTACTATAATATATATATATATATATATTAATATTACTATATAAATAATATATGTATAAATATATTTATATATATATATTATATTCGTTATATACGTGCACACGTATACAGAAAATTTTCTGCATATAGAGATATGTAGTATGAAAAGTATAATTTTTATTTGAAGACTTATTTTGTTTTTGTTTCTACATGCACTGATACATTTTAATTGTATCAATGTGCGCACTCATGCGTGTATGCGTGTACTACCGGTTGTACTTTTACGGCCTACTTTCATATAGGGGTACATATTACCTAATCGCGCAACTATATTGACTTTGTCACATTTTTTGCTCGTTTCGTAGATGACGCCGGTAGCTTCAACGATGACCTTGACGATCACCACGATACCGCACATCACGATGACGCTGCACATCACGCAGAGCATGATGAACACCACGATCACTACGACCACGCAGAGCACACGGACTACAATGAACATGAACACACGGACTACAATGAACATGAACACACGGAGACAGCTCTTCCGGAAGCACCTCATAATCCCTAGGCCTTTGTACTGTGCCCATGCGGAAAAAACTTTCATGGACGTTGGTCGTAGTCTGTTTGACCCACGTATGCCATTCGATATCTGGGAACGGTCTGTTTTACCCACGTACGTCAGTCGATATCTCAGAACGTTCGTCGATTGTCAATTTCGAAATTAATGTAATTGAGTGAGCTGTTTGAAGATTCGTTCGCGCTTGCCACTATTGCCGGCCGGTTGTCAGACAGGAACAATACGAATATCAAACTAGTATAGCAAAATAAAGTTCTCAGCACTACATACAGCATTGGCAATTATGGTATACATCACAAGTGACGATTTCTGATTGTGCACGATAACTCTATCCCATTTACTTATTCGTAATTTAAGAATATTGAACTTCATGGAAACCTAGCGAAGCTAGTAATATGTAGCACTTTTCAGGCCAAACTATATTACAAATTTATAACTAATTTACCTCTCACCGGCATTAAGGGTACCATGTACTAACTAGTTATAGTTCCCTCGTGCTGTTGCGACTGTCTTCGGTATTCAATAGAGCGGCCGCAGTACTAATCATAGAATACCTTGGCAAACCATGCTCATCGACTCCCTCTACGTCCCCATTCTCATTTGTAACCGATAGCTGGCTCCGTGGAAGCCCGCTTGAACGAGTTCGTGCCATAGAAGCGTTCCTTTGCACGGTCGGACTAGAGCTGGAACTTGTTTGATTTCTGGTCGTCGCTCTAGCTCTCAATTTCTTCATGAATTTTACATGCTTCCCCGGGGGGTTTGTACTGGTCTGCGAGGCCGGTACGTCGCCAGAGTGACCACTACCACTCGATGCACCACCAGCGTTTAACCCCCCCTTCTTTTTCTCCTTTTCTTTTTCTTTCTCTCGTTTCTTTGTCCTCGTGAATTTGGCTGCGAGCTGCTCACTCCTACTCCTCACGGACATCGTGTTTATTGCGGGCGTACTAGTTTCATTCAGATTCTCGTAAGACGGCGGGACGATAGCCCCCACACTCACGGCGGGCAGAGGCACGCGCTGGGCCTCAGAGACCAACTGAGAGCCAGTCTGAATACTATTCTGTCTGTGCGCGATCGTCTGCGAGGTGCCCGGCGAAGAACTTTGCATGCGAACAAGAGTTGTTGTATGTGTTGTATGTGCGTCTTGTTCGGTGCCGGTGCCGTTGCCTTGTGAATCTTCCAGGGATGGAGATACGGGCAACGAGTCCCTTCGCACAGCTGTGTCGCCGCTACCGCTCCGACCATCGTAGTGCGGAGATACAGGAGGCGATGAGAGCGCTCTCGACCGCATACTGCTGTCACCCTTTGATGCATTCAGCTTGTGGTGTGAGGCAGATTTGCTCTTATTCGCTGGACTATTGCATTGGGGTTGACCGAAGGCTTCCTTCTGTAGACGCTCGTATTCATCATCGTCTAACTCTTCATCCGTTAATTCCTCGTCACTAGAGTCCATCTCTTCGACTAATTCTGGTTCTCGAACGGCCTCGTCGGGCAAATCTTGCACCGCCACACGATTCTCACTCGACAGCACCATACCCACCGACGGGCTTTCGAGTACCACCGGCACACTCTTGGCTATCTTTGTACCTCCCAAGATAGACACGTGTATCTCAATTGTATAGTCGACACTTAGAAGCGTCCGATTTAATTTATCGGACACGATTCCGGTGGCTACTGGTATGCTGCTCTTCGTGGCTTCTCCCGTGAAGTTGAGGAATTCATCACGCCATCGCGTTTTGGCGGGATTGATGGTCATTTTGAATTCGTTCTCGGCGGGTTGTGGAAACAGAATACTTGCCTTAGGCTTTAGTTTGTCGTGTGCAATCACGGTGCTGTACAGAATGGGTTCCTTCTCGTGCTTGTACATCACATTTTGGCGCAAATATGCCTTTATTCGCCTAACTTGCAGTTGTCTGGGGTCCGTGGAATACGTGCTGATGTGCACATCGAACACTTGATCCGCCCGCAGGAACCCAGGAGTAAAGCATCGCAAGAGCACGTGTTTCTTCGGCACGAGCGCTTTGGTACCACGCCGACTACCCGGAACACCATCAGAATCATTGCTGAATCGAGAAGCTGAGGTGTTTGCTCGGTTCCTCGCTGAAGTGGGATGTAATATTCCAAGTTAGTGCTCTATCAGAAGCTAATCGTGAGGTTACATTCGAAATGCCATCCTGAGACTTTATGGAATCAAAGAAAGTGGTACTCGACTATAGATGCACACAATTAAGGTCTTTGCAGATATAACTTCAGAAAATACGCGTATATTTGCCCGTTTCAAATACAAATCATGTATAAAATAACAAACATGTATAAAGTGACCGAGAAATACAGTAGCACACAAGCGAATGCGACGGCTACAATAATTAAACTTGTAAAGATGCGAGTTATCCTTCCGTATACGGGCGAA
>NW_014040339.1:0-2738 GCF_001186125.1 Sphaeroforma arctica JP610 | reverse complement strand
TAATTTTCATTTTCTAACTCAAAAGTTCACAGAAGGTCTCGCATACCTCCTCTAACCACTCCATTGGCCATGCCAAGGCTTCTCTATATATTTCTCTTATTCCTGCACGTGCCGCCTTGTGGTCGCGATAAATCAGAGTACCAGTCATCATAACCCTCAGTGCCGAGAGAGGACAATCTTGGCCCAACTTTGCGCTGACTTTTACTCTGACCGTGTCATTATCGTAGTATATGTCTCGGTCTATCTCAACCTTATAGGTGCCAAGTGCCGATTCCTCTTCTGCCACTTCACCTTCAAATATAGATGGGTTTACGCTTGGTCGTGCCATGATTGGAGCGGTTCGAGTGTGCATACGTTCTCGAGTAGAACTGCATTACATAATCCTATATCAGCATATTTATTTGCTTTAGTTTGTTTTTAAAACCCCCCCCCCCAAAAAAAAATATAAAAACAAAAAACAAAACAAAACACAATATATTTTATAAAAATAAGTAAAACAAAAATTATAATTATCATGACTCTCTGCTGCTGGGGCGAGCCGTAAATTCCAAAATAAAAATATATATGAAAACTGCCCTCTGATCGCTATTGTATTGGGACCA
Organism: Sphaeroforma arctica JP610; assembly: GCF_001186125.1. Classification (NCBI taxonomy): domain Eukaryota; class Ichthyosporea; order Ichthyophonida; genus Sphaeroforma; species Sphaeroforma arctica. Next base: position 2,136 of record NW_014040339.1, on the reverse strand, counting down.
AATTACACCCAAATCGAACCAAGGGTTTGTCATAGACTTTGGTAGTTTGCCGGCACATTTCAAATCTCGAGATTGATAATGTGACACTCAAACCAAGTATCAAATTTTCAAGACCAGATCAAGACCTTATTAGTCGATATTACGTGTGTCATACACAATCAATGGATGGGTGCAGTATACCTTTATATGTTCGGCTAGGATATTTATATGTGTTTTTCGTCAACCGCTCTTGGCCTTAAGAAGGCTGTGCGTGTGTTGTGAGCATCTCTTCGAAACCAACAAACATGGGCCTCTTCGATACCAACACGCATGGGTATGCTCGTATGATATAGTTGAATGTAGAAAAATAGAGCATGCATAACACGTATGCATGATATTTATGAATCAGGATACGAGAATACAGCAATGTACGCGTGTCACCGCTCGTATAGTACTGCATAGTATTGTCTGACTTTGAAATTGTGTCCAGATTGCGCTGTGGTCCAAGATCAACGCTTATCAAATAGAAGATGACCGCTGCGAATAGACAGTTCCACGATAATTGCAACGGCCATAAAAAATATTGAATGCTTCAACCTGGAGGCGCGGAATAAGTTTTAAGAATATAGAAACTACGCATTCCACCGTTAGCTGTTTCATGTCGGGCACGCCAGCGCTTCATCATTGCGTTTGCTGCCGCATTCTCAACTGTAGCTTCTAAGGGCGGGAGGAAGTATTCAAAGCCATCCTCCTATCCTCTATCTGCAACGATTTTCTCTCCCTCATCAAGCATATAAACTAGGCAATCTCGCGATAGAGTGATGTCAGCTATCCTTGCTTCAAACCACCCCCGTTGACGAAGTAAATATCCCCAGCTCTGATTGAAATTACTAATTCGTATTTATTAGCGGCGTGTCTCGTTTTGTGAGACATCAATGGGGCTCGAAAAGAATGGGCTTCAGGAACATTGCAATCAATTCCGTCCACCGTAACGAACGTATTTGACATATCATCGGGATCCAACAACAACTTTCGATCTTCCCATACTACCTGTGTGAGATATGTGTTGCAAAGGGTTTAAGTGTTAGTTGCAATAATTCACTGCAGAATGTGCACACGAAGGTTTTGTATGCTGTGAACTATGCAATAAACCAGCGGTTTAAATTTTCCATAAATGCTAAGTCAATATAGTTGATGTAGGATACACCACATATTACATGTAGAGTTCAAATCTCATCAAAATTTGTTTGTAATTCACAATTCGCAGACAAGCGTATCAATATTCACCCAGCCTGACTTGAAGTATAGCCAAAGAACTTTATGCAAGACAATCCTTAATTTGATATCCCGACATCCCGCATGCAAACAAATAACTTTAAACATACACACTGCCATGTCAACATGCACCAATTGGTAGTCTATAGTATCATGAAATATGAGTATGATTTTCTGCCAAAATCTATCGTGAAACACGTCTCATGTAGTATCAGTTTGTAGCCAGATCAGTGGAGACAACATTTATTGCATTATACTGATTGAATGATGATATCACACATACTAAACACATACTAAAGTTATAAACACACGCTAAAATACGATCCCGGTCAATCTGGTTATCTGTTCGACGATGTACGAATGCCATTTATTATATGTCTTTGTGGCGACTCTGAATGTTGATGCCCCGACATCATCCTTTGGGTAGCATGATAAGAAGTGCATACCCATTAACAGATATGTTGGTGTAGCACGGGTGTGAAGTAGCGTTGTCAGATTGTCGTAAATGATCGTGACTACCAGTGCTGAGACGCCAAACATTGCCTTGAACTTCTACCAAATAGACGATCATTTACACGTCTACAATTCATGTAGCGGAGAGCTGTTTGTTTAATAGTGGTCACAGATGTTATAATTCAAATAGAGATCCAGACAATGTAGGTGAGAGTCACAACGTATGCACAATTCTGTGTATATCGTATGCGTTGAAAACATAGTCCTGTATCAAAAGCCTATGCTTGCTCTGAGGTAAAATGTGTTGTGTAGAAATACGGCCTCCGGTCAGTCTAATACATTGGTTTTTATTTGTATTTTAAATAATTTAATACAAGCTCTTTTTCCAATATTTCCAAAGTGTTACTTAAATTCTACTTTGATGGCTCC